>NW_016808004.1:5403672-5444913 GCF_001698545.2 Rhinopithecus bieti
TTTTTTAAAAATAAAATAATTTTTTTAAATTTTGTAAACATAAATAAATTTAAAAATAAAAAATACCCCCCCAAAAAAGGAAACTTTATATGGCTGCCACAAATGAAACCATGACATGGCAATATTAGAAGGCAATCATTAAAAATATGCATATTAAGCTATGTTAGTATACAACCATGCATTGCTTAATGATGAAGACACATTTTAAGAAATGTGTCATTAGGCAATTTCATCTTTGTGCAAACATCATAGAGAGCACCTACACGAACCTAGATGGCAGAGCCTACCACACACCCAGGTTGTATGAAATAGCCTATTGCTCCTAGGCTACAAACCTGTACAGCAGGTGACTGTACTAAATACTGCAGGCAATTGTAACCCAATGGTATTTGTGTACTTGAACTGTATCTAAACATAAAAAAGGGACAGTAAATATACAACATAAAAGATTAAAAATGATGCCCCTGTGTAGAGTACTTAGCATAAATGGAGCTTACAGGACTGGAAGGTGCTCTGGCAGAGTCAATGAGTGAGTGGTTGAATGAATGTGAAGGCCTAGGGCATGACTGTGCACTCCTGTAGGCTCTATAAACAATGGACACTTAGACTACACTAAATTTATAATAAAAACATTTTTCTTTAATAATAAATTAACCTTAGTTCACTATAACTTTTTTACTTTATAAACTTTAAAAATTTTTTAACTTTTTGACTCTCGTAATAACACTTAGCTTAAAACACAAAGACACTGTACAGCTGTACAAAATATTTTCTTTCCTTGTATCCTTATTCTATAAGGCTTTTTCCATTGAAAACTTTTTTCTTTTACTTTGTAAACTTTTGTGTTAAAAACTAAAACACAAACACGCACATGAGCCTATGGCTACACAGGGTCAGGATCATCAACATCACTGTCTTCCACCTCCACATCTTGTCCAACTGGAAGGTCTTCAGGGGCAGTAACATGCATGGAGCTGTCACCTCCTGTGATGACAATGCCTTTTCCTGGATACATCCTGAAGGACCTGGCTGAGGCTATTTTACAGTTAATTTTTGTTGTTAGAAGTAGAAAGAACGGCTGGGCGTGGTGGCTTACGCCTGTAATCCTAGCACTTTGGGAGGCTGAGGTGGGTGGATTGCCTGAGCTCAGGAGTTTGAGATCAGCCTGGGGAACATGGTGAAACCCCATCTCTACTAAAATACAAAAAATTAGCCAGGCATGGCAGCGTGTGCCTGTAGTCCCAGCTACTTGGGAGGCTGAGGCAGGAGAATTGCTTGAACCGGGGAGGTGGAGGTTGCAGTGAGCCAAGATTGCACCACTGCACTCCAGCCTGGGCAACAGAGTGAGACTCCATCTCCAAAAAAAAAAAAAGAAAAAAGAAATAGAAGGAGGCTGGGCACTGTGGCTCATCCTAGCACTTTGCAATGCTTTGGCAGGTGGATCACTTGAGCCCAAAAGTTCAAGATCAGCCTGGGCAACATGGTGAGACCCCCGTCTCTACAAAATAAATACAAAAATTAGCTGAACATGGTGGTGAGGACCTTAGTCCCAGCTACTCAGGAGGCTGAGATGGGAGGATCACTTGAGCCAAGGAGGTAGAGGTTGCAGCAAGCTGAGACGGTGCCACTGCACTGCAGCCTGGGAGACAGAGCCAGACCCTGGCTCGAAAAAAAAAAAAAGAAAAAAGAAAAAAGAAAAGAAAAGAAGTAGACGGAGTACACACTAAAATAATGATAATAAGTCTAGTATAGTAAATACATAAACCAGTCATTTATTATCATAATAGGTACTATAAGTAACTATATGTGCTATAAGACTGAGCACAGTAGGTTTGGTTACACCAGCATCACCATAAACACCTGAGTAACCTGCTCTACGAAGTTACCACAGCTATGACAGCACTAGGCTATAGGAATTTTTTGGCCCCACTATAATCTTATGGGACCACCATCATATATACCTTCCATCATTGACCCAAGCTGTCATTACGCAGTGTATGAATGGAGTTTTGCCTTCTGTGAGGCGCTTGTCAAGGAGGGGGATGAGCAATGTCCAGAGAGCCAGTGCTCACAGGCCTCCTCCTTGACATGGCCAGAGGGGCTGCCCATGGACTGAGAAAGGAAGGACTTGCTCTGCAGATGATTCAGTGTCACTTGATCTGGGCAGCCCCTAACAGCAGTGCCTGTATTGCTGTGCTGGGAGTATCTAATTTTGGGAGCCCCCCATGTAAAGGCACTGGGCACCAAGCCTGGGCTCCATCAGTGCCTGGGGGTCTACCCCCACCTGTCCAACTCCCCTACAGACTCACCAGGGAGGAAAGGCAGTCCTGCTGAACCATCCTTTGCACACGGTAGCCCCTCTATCAAACTCACAGGTGAAGAGGGCTGGAGGACAACAGGTGGGTAAGGCTGAGAGGGGAATCCAGTAAGATCACCAGGCACGGGGCTCCCGGGCAGAAAGGAACCAGGAACCCTGGGAAAGGAGGGTGGTGCCAGCAAACTTTGCAGATGAGGCAGCCCCGGCAAAGAGGGGCTGCGGGAAACCCACTTTGCTTGTACAGTCAAAATATACAAGAACATTTAGAAATAGTCAATTAGATGTGATACTGTGGAATAATAATACCAACGGTCCGGAGTGGAACGCATTAGCTATGCATTCCAAATACCTGATTCCAGGGCCTGGTCTGCAAGGCAGATACTTTCACCATCTAGTACAAAGGGTCAACAATACCAAGGCCGCCAAACTTTTGCCTGAGGGCAACATGGCAGCTAGCCAGGAATCCAAAAGCTGCACCTGATTGGCATAAAACAAAGTCAAATGGACCCCCTTTCATCTACCCCACAAAAAAGCCCTGGGGCTGCTGGTACGCCTGCTACCCCCTCAGCCTGCCTGCCTGCCAGGCCTCATCATGATCGCAGCAGCATCCTCATCCCACACCCATACCTCATACCCACTCTGTTCCAAGTACCTCTTTCATTCCCCGTCTCCTTGAAACTGCACTGTACCCTCTACATAGAGCTAGTCTCCCAGTCTGGAGAGTCTATTTCCTAACTTGGGTTTCTGCCTTCCTTCCTTTCCATCCCTCCCTCATCACCCTAACCACTGGCACTGCCCTCCAAAATGGTCTCCTGGCCTCTCTCCCCTCCAACCCATCAATGCCAGGGTAAACTCTGTAAACCACAGACCTTAACTTCCCTGCTTAAACTCTTCAAAGCTGTCTGCTGCCCCCAGAACAAAGTGTAAATGTCTTGGTCCAAGATACAAAGCCCTTCATAATCTGCTTCCAACCTGCTTCACCAGTTCACCATTGGCTGCTTTTACTTGTGACCAATCACACAAGACTTCTCTGGATTGTCCAAACCCGCCAAATCCTTCATGCTTCTAGGCTCCCTGCAGACAATGCCCATTTTCTGAAACTGAATCTCTCATTGCTACCAGGCAGACTTTAATCATCCATGAGGACTCCACACAAACGTCACTTCTTCTGTGAAGCCTTCCCTGACTCCCACCTTTGAACCCCTTTGGTGTGCTGTATGGTCCTTGATGCATCTACCTCATATTCAGTACATCTGCTTTATGGTCTATCCCCTACCCTCCAATTCATTGAACTCAGTGAGTCCCAAGGGGCAGGGCCACCTTTTATCTGCCAGGTGTTCTCAGTGCCTAACATTCAGAATGTCCTGCTCTCAGCAGGTGCTAAATGTACATTTGCAAAAGAAAAAAATACAAAAATGACATCCACCCTTCACCAAGTGAACGAATTCATTGATGAAGAACTTTTTTTTTTTCTTACAAGTAACCAACTAGTTGGCTGAAGAATTGTAAACAAAAAGAAGGGTTTACAAGGATTCCAGGTAACTCACAGAAGCTCTGGAAAAGCCCAGAGGCAGAACAGCTCCCAGCCTTCTCTCTGGTCTAGCACACTATTTCTATCAACATGCTGATTTCCAGAACTCCTAGTGTCCCTGCCTGTCTTTCCCTAGTTTCAAATTCCCAGAGAAGAACTTTTTTTAGTACATCTTGGCTCAGGTATCTATTCCTGAACCAATTAAATATGAATGGGGCTGGAGGCAGTCAGGGTGTCCGGGTTCAAATGTGGTCCCTGGGTACCCACTCCTGTATAGCAGAATATTCAGAGATGGGAGACTTGCAGGGTAGCTACATCTTCCCATTTGGGATCTCCAGCATCTCATAATCATGTTCAAGGTTTGAAATGTTAGAAGTTTGAAATGTAATGGCATTATCAGGCTGAAAACCTGCTTCTACCGCTCCTGTGGCCATGAGCCTCAGCACTGTCCTCAGACACTGTCCTAGGGTGTGCCATGGAGCTCACACAGGAAGACAGGCTGGGAAGGTAAGCACAGTGACATCTGAGGAGCTGGAGAAACAGCTCTCCCCATGGCTCAGGAGCAATCTATTATTATTACCTAGTCCCTAAACTGCTGAGGGAAAATGTGTTTCAGAATTCAGAACTTAAAAAGAAAAAAGTTCAGAATAAGGCTAGACATATAAATCAATGAAATACTGAGAATCTAGAAAGAGACCTTCACATTTACAGTCAACTGATTTTTGACAAGAGTGCCAACACAAGTTAATAGAGGGAATAGTTTTTTTAACAAAAACTGTGACGACCAGATGTCCACAAGCTAAAGAATTAAGCTGGACTTCTACCTCATGCCATATACAAAAATTAACTCCAAATAGATGAAAGACTTAAACAGAAGAGCTAAAACTATAAAACTCAGAAGAAAACATACGTATGCATCCATGTAACCTTGGATTAAGCAGTTATTTCTTAGATATGACACCAAAAGCACAAGCAACAAAAGTAAATAAATAAACTGGAATGTTTCAAAAATTAAAGCTTCTGTGCTTCAAAAGACACTATCAAGAAAGTGAAAAGACAACCCACAGAATGGGAGAACATATTTGCAAATCATGTATCTGATAAGGAACTATCTAGAATATATTAAAAACTCTTACGAGTCAACAACAAAAAGCCAACTCAATTTTTAAACAAACAAAGAGCTGAATAGGCATTTCTCCAAAGAAGATATATTAACAACCACATGAAAAGACACTAAATATCACTCACTGTCAGGGAAATGCAAATCAAAATCACGATGAGATAGCACTTCACACCCACTAGGATGGATATGATCAGACAGACAGACAATAACAAGTGTTGGTGAGGATGTGGAGAAACCGGAACCTTCATACATTGCTGTGGGAGTGAAAAATGGTGTAATAGCTGTGAAAAAGTTTGGCAGTTCCTCATAAAGGTAACACAGAGTTACCATATGACCCAGCAATTCCTGGGTATATTTATACCCAGGAGAACTGAAACGTATGTTTACACAAAAACATGTACATGACTGCTCATGGTAGCATTATTTATAATAATCAAAAAGTGAAAACAATCCAAATGCCTATTAACTAATGAATGGATTTTTAAAATGTGGTATATCCAGGCATGGAGTATTATTCAGCCTTAAAAAGGAATGAAGCAGATTCTGAGGCTACGATATGGGTGAATCTAGAAAATATTACACTGGCCAGGCGTGGTGGCTAACATCTGTAATCCTAGCACTTTGGGATGCTGAGGCAGGAGGATTGCTTGAGCCCAGGAGTTCAAGGCTATAGTGAGCTATGATCATACCACTGCACTCCAGCCTGAGCAACAGAGCAAGACCTTATTTCAAAAAAAGAAAATATTACACTAAGTGAAAGAAGCCAGACATGAAAGGTCACCAAGTATACATAATTCCATTTAATTCACATCATTGCACTCTAGCCTGGGTGACAAGAGTGAAACTCTGTCTCAAAAAAGAAAAAAAAAAGTTTCTAAAAAAATACGATACGGTTGCATACAAAAGAATATTCTGTTATAAATTAACATCACAGAAAAAGTCTGTTTCATTGCTTAGTAAAGAGAAGCTACATATGAAGTGCTTCATAATATTAAATTATAAAATGAATAAAATAATTATCCCACCAAAAGATAATTCTGTACATACATAAATATATCACACATTATATAACACCCCAGCAGGGATGGAGCCATTCCCTACAATCGAACATTAAATATTCACACTAAATGGGAAAAATAAAAGATTCAGCCAGTTCAGATGGGGTTTTGCATCCAAACTCCAAAAAATTGCTTTCAGTTTACAGAGCTATTTGAATTTTCAAATTTATGGATAAGGTATGGTAGACTTGTATTTGTTTTTTCCTTCTTCAGGATCTCGCTCTGTTACCCAGGCTGGAGTGCAGTGGCACAATCATAGCATACTGTAGTCTCAAACTCCTGGGCTCAAACAATCCTCTAGCTTCAGCCTCCCAAAATGCTAGGATTACAAGCATGAGCCATCATGCCCTGCCAGACCTGTATTTCTTACCATGTCTGGGTACGGTACAAAATACAATCACTGCTGCTAACTTATCCTGAAGAGTTTGTGATACAATCGAGAATTTCTAAATTGTCCCTTGGAAATATCAATTCTAGAAATATGCAAAGAGTGTAATGTAGCTAGTTCAGTCTATAAGAGATAAGGAAAAAAATGTCCTTCATTTTAAACAGAATCAGAACAGTATGGCATCACTAAAAATACTCACAAAATTTAAGTAATAACATGAAAAATACACGTTAAGCCAAAGCAAAATATAGAACTACAGAGATGGCTATAAATAAATATACTGATAGGTACTTACATACTTATCCTATACTTTTAAAACATGGGAAAATATATATACAAAGGAATATTATTCAGCCTTAAAAAAAGGAAATTCTGACACATGCTACAACATGTATGAACTCTGAGGACATTATGCTGAGTGAAATAAACCAGTCACAAAAGGGCAAATACTGTATGATTCCACTTAGTAGTCCAAGTCACAGAGAGAATAGAATGGCGGTGGCCAGGAGCTGGTGGGACGGGGAAATGAGGAGTAGATGTTTAACGGATACACAGCTTCAGTTTGAGAAGATGAAAAGGTTCTGGAGATGGATGGCAGTGATGGTTGCACTACAATGAGCATGTACTCAACGCCACTGAACTGTATACCTAAATATGGTCAAAGGGTAAATTTTATATTATGAATATGTTATCACAATTTTTTTAACTTGGAAGAAAATAGGAAAAAACACTAAAAGTAGTTGGTGGTGGAATCTGAGGGTCGTTGGAAGGCCAGATCAATCAAATCTATGTATTGTTTGGCTTCAGTGCCTCTCCCTTTATTCTTACCATTCTCTGGAGAACTGAACACTGGGTCCAGGGCTACAAAAAGCTGCTCAGTGGTCTGCACTGCGTTCCTGCTGGTGGTCTACTGTATCCTCTCAGGCAATGCAAAAAGCATGTTTTCACAGTCACACTCAACCTCAGAACACAAACTGTGCCCACACTCACCCAAGTTAATACTCCAGACCATCACTCCTTACACAGACAAGTAACGGAAAGCAACTTATGTCAAGCCATTCTACGAACACTTGAGGAATCCTCAAATCTTTCTCCAGTAGTCTATGAACAAGCCAAATGAGGAAGAAAAAGACAACAGCACATTAACTGAGGACCCGCTATCCACCAGGCAGTTACTATGTGGGGTGCCCCTCATGCATCGGTTCTCACAATACCATAAGAAGGTAAGTATTGCTATCAGTGTTTTACAAAGATGGAAACTGAGGTGCAAAGAAATGACGCATCTTGTTCCAGGTCACATTTCTAATAAGCACTGTAAGAAGCAATGCTAGGAAGAATGATGACCTCTTACATTAAAGTGCAGGAAAAGAGCTTAAGTGTCACTACCAGTAGAATTCAATGATTAGACAAACATATAGTATACACTATCAACTGGCTGCATTTTGGGAGGCAGCATAGCCTAGTGCTCAAGATCATGGGCTTGGGAGCCCAACAGGTTGCGGTCAAATGTTTACTGACATTTTTAGATTTCAAGTCACATATAAGAGAAGGATAGGAACAGTGTCTAACTCATTAGAGGTTTATCAGGATTAAATCAGATTAATACAGGTTAAAGGGTTTAGGAAATACCTGACATAGTCAAAGCTCAACAAAGTACTAGCAGTAATATGTATTCTATCTTCTCGAAGCAACTCTAACAGGTAGATATTCTGAGCACCATTTTTACTCATGATAAGCCTGAAGTTCAGAAAGATTAAATAAGTTGACAAACATCACTCAGCAAGTAACATGGTAGAACTAGAATTCAGGCCTGGATCAGTGGGATTCCAAAGAAAATCAAGATTATGGCATACGAAAACAGGGTAAATTGAAAGGAAAGGCCTCTTGCTGCTCCTCTCTGGCAACACCCCACCTCCACTACTAGACCAACCACCCCGCCCCCCATCTCTGTGGCTAGTGGTAAGCAGGCCGAGTGCCAAAGTCACAGTGGTCGCCAGGTCTCTGCCAGCAGCAGGGTTGGTGGGAGCCCTCTGGCTCCTTCTAGGCAAGGGCAGCAACACTAACCCCTACTGCACAGGTCTGGGTGTGAGAACACCCAGGTTCCAGCAGGCACTGTCTCTAGGAATTGACCCTGTGACATGTACACACAACCATAAAAGACAGAATAACCAAGGCCTTCCAGACACTACTGTTTGAGACAGCATAAGTCATCCTGAGAGTGCAACAGTATATTGTCATTACAAAGAATGAGGGGAAACTATTATAAAGTAATATAGACCCATCTCCAAAATATGCTCACAAATGAAAACTGATGATGTGTGTTGGCAGTGCAGGGAGTGTAAGGAGACTGAAACACAGAGACAGAAGGAAGGCATATTTTTATCTGTATATCCTTTAACATTATTTAAGTTTTCTACCATGTACATATATAACCTAATCCAAAATGTAATACTTTTTAAAAATCCTGGATTGATCACCTTCTTACTACAGAGTTTTTTTGTTTGTTTTTGGAAAGTTACTTAACCTATCTGAGTCACCTTTTCTTCATTTATTTAAAAAACTAAAACCAAAACAAAACTCTCCTCCCAGACTTGTGGGGGCATTAAACAAGATAATTTAATAGGCACTCAAACATGGAACGTGATTGTCATTAGCTGTGGTCCATAAACTTAATCTGGGTACCTTCCCCCATCAAAGAAAACAAAAATAAGCCAGGCGCAGTGGCTCACGCCTATAATCCCAGCACTTTGGGAGCCCGAGGCAGGCGGATCACTTGACGTCAGGAGTCAAGACCAGCCTGGCCAACATGGTGAAACCCTGTCTCTACTAAAAATACAAAAATTAGCCAGGCGTGGTGGCACATGCCTGTAATCCCAGCTACTCAGGAGGCTGAGGCGGAAGAATCGCTTGAACTCGGGAGGCGGAGTTTCCAGTGAGCTGAGATCGTGCCATTGCACTCCAGCCTGAGCAACAGAGCGAGACTTCGTCTCAAAAAACAAACAAAAAGAAACAAAGAAAACAAAACAAAACAAACATGGCTTGACAACATTAACCCTGCATTGCTCATGTTTCATTTCTTATTCCTCAGGACATTTCTGAAGTTAAAGACACCCAGCCTCAGTGTGATGAGGACCACCCCTCACCAGCCCAGCTGGGGCGTGCACAAGAATCAGACATACTAGGGGAGCAGTACTCCAACAAGAAAGACCTTTCAAAGGAGAGACACTTCAAAACTCCTTATCGCCATCTCCACTAGCCAATGCCAAGTTCTACTTCCACTTTATACCATGGCTTCTCTTTTGTTTTTGTTTTGTTTTGTTTCTAAATCTGGATCAGGATGGAGGCTGGCAATATCCCTTGAGAAATGAGGACCATGGCTGAAAACACAAAAAAGTGTTCAGAATGCTCACTTGTGTGCCAAGCACATGTGATCTGCTTAGAAGAATGTCGGCATAGGCTGTAGGTCTTGATGGGAGGACAGTAAACAAACAGACAAACTCAGAATGCTCTCCACACACAGAAAAGGATTTGGGAATGGGAACAATGAAAGTTATTATCCCAAGTATTTTATCCTTCATCTGAAATAAAGGCTGTCCCACTGGATGGAAAAGACGGGGTCCCTTAGGAAATTGTGGCAGCCCTTTGCCAGGGAGCCAGCCACACACCCACTCACACCCGGGCTGACTCCCTGCGTCACCTGCCAAAGGACATGGTCAGTCCCCATGCCATGTCCTGAAGTGCCCCCTGAAGCAGCCAAGGCTAGATGCTTCTAAGGGACAAGTAGGCCCTGGCAAAAGGGCAACTTGCTACCCAGGAGTGATCTCTCAAATTACCCAGGTCTCCAAACTCCTGAAATGAGGCAGATGGTCAAATCAAAGCTTTCAGAAGAAAAAGATCTCCACAGTAAATACAGAAATAAAGGCCTTCAGGACTTCACGAGCCCCCACTTTTTTTTTTTTTTTTTTTTTTTTTTGAGACGGAGTCTCGCTCTGTTGCCCAGGCTGGAGTGCAGTGGCACAATCTCGGCTCACTGCAAGCTCCGCCTCCCGGGTTCACGCCATTCTCCTGCCTCAGCCCCCCGAGTAGCTGGGACTACAGGCGCCCGCCACCCTGCCTGGCTAATTTTTTGTATATTTAGTAAAGATGGAGTTTCACCGTGTTAGCCAGGATGGTCTCGATCTGCTGACCTCATGATCCACCTGCCTCGGCCTCCCAAAGTGCTGGGATTACAGGCGTGAGCCACCGCGCCCGGCCGAGCCCCCTCTTTTAAATTCATTTTAAGTCACATCTGATTTTCAAAGACTAAGCTTTCCTGCTGTACCACCAGGTTTCCTGCTGTACCACCAGGTTCCCTGTCTTCTGGAGTAAAGCAGCAATTCCCAGGCCTCGATGGCACACTAGCTCACAGGTTCTGGCGACTCTGGACCCGCTGCTCTGCTCCTTTCACAGGCCTGCCTGGTCCCATCAATGCAGGGCCTGGAGTCTCTTGCACTGAGTCAAGGGCAGAGGAAGCTGCATCTCAATGGCACTGCACATCTGTAATTCACTGCCCTTGGCTCCCTCCAGCTGCTGTTCCACACCATCCTCACAACTCTTTAAGGTCTTACATTCTTACTTTCCGCATTTTAAAGTAAAGGAAATTGTGTTAAGTAACCTCTTCTCCCCAAGACTGCACAGCCACTGTGCACAAGGCTGAGTGCCACACAATAAAAATACACCTCATGCCTCTAAATGCTGCCTGCCAGGTGGGAAAACAGGTGTAAGGGTTCTGGCTGTGTAGAAGAAGAAAAAAGGTGTTGTCAAAGGAATAGCTGTTACCCTGGCCAGGTCATTATGGTCAGGAAATCATACAGCAATTCAGACGGAGCGTGTCTAGATTCACAGAACACATGAGAGGTTAACCATATAGTGAAGTCCTTCTTAGTTTTGCCTTAAGTACTCGATCTGATGAGACAAAAACAACTTCATTTGTTTTCAGCAGTTCAGTGAATGATTTTTTCAAGACAGAAAATTAAGTTTCCTCTCAATCTATGTGAACAAAATGGCAAAAAAACAAAAGCATGAGGAAGGAAATTGGGGTCTCCTCTATGCTAAGCATAATGCAAATAACAGATCAGAGATTTTAAATGCAATTATTCCCTCCTCTGTGTTTTAGTGGTTAAAACATGGTAATTTGAGTTGGTCACTCCCAAACATGAATCTCAAACAATGGAGTTTTTATCTACCTCCAAGAAAGTATGGATCTTGGAAAAAGAATTTTTTTTTACTCTGATAAGACAGTAATCTTCTACCTTGCTGACTCAAATGTACTTGCATATTAATTGCTTCAGACCCCAAAATCCCTGCTGAACTGGCTAAATTGTGGGCCAAATTCAATAATCCAGCAACCTCCCATTCAATGCCTCACCAAGATAACTTTGCATGTTTAATTTAAAAGTACTGATCGCTTTTAAATGAAATGCTAACGCAAGCCCGTCTGATGGCCCAAGCCACGACTGCATCTCTGAGGGACAAGCTGCAAGTTGGAGAGCTGAGACTTAAGTCTGAACAGCCTTCAGACAACGAGGTAAACACAGCCTACCATCTCTCTACTAAATGGTATCTGTTTCCCCAAATCAGACTTTTAAAACATGCCCCTTTAGGTTCATTTCCCTGATACACAGGCAATGAGATCTAGCCTCAGATACTCAAATATTATCTGCTCCAATTGTATCTGATTAGCAAGAAATACACAACTAACCCTCTAGCCAATGCGAATGCCTATGCTATTCTAGCTGAACTGACCTAAGGCATTTTTTCCTTTCTCTTTTGCAACTGTGTTCCATGTTTGACCCTTCAAATTTATTTTAAGTAGTTTTGCAAACAGCTTCCTCTCCCCCTTCCTCCCCTATGCAGCCAGCATCTCACATTTCGCCTGCACAGAACATGTTTTGTCCACCTTGGGAAGTGGCACTTTGGGAAATGGAGAGACTGCTTCAGAAAAATCAGAATCAGAAATAGGTTCCATTCATTTAAAAGATTAAAACAGTATCAACGGCTAATTTTTATTTATTTTAGTAGACTAAATCAGAATTAAAGCTGTGATTCCCAAGTGTTAAAATTCACAGCAATCTTTCTAGCCTGTAAAAGCAAATATCTTACTCCCTATGATCACAGTAAAAAATGCCCTAAAAATATTTATAAAATCTCTGCGTTGCTTCACTACTTAGCTATGCACAGGCACTAGTCATCATAATCAAAATACTTGATTGAATCTTTTCAAACCAAACATCCAAAGCTTGTTCAATAGTAGTAACAACAATAACTGTTACAATAAAATAACAATTACAATAGTAGTAACAGGGATTTGGAGATTAAAGGAGTAAGGCACAGAAAACAGTGAGAAATAATTTCTGGTCTGTGGTAAAGTGAAAAGGTTTTGACAGACTGTACAGAAAAAGAAGTCAGTCAATCTGAATTCATTTAGGGTTCTGGGCTCCAGGACTCACAAATGTTTCATTGTAAAGATTCAGTATGAATTTTTGAAACAGCAAACAGCAAATGAGTTTAACAGAAAAAAACAAAGTGCCATTTTGTCCTTGGGTTTTATATATTACTTCTACCGATCTGCCTGCCCCCAAAACAATGACCTTTAGGACGTTTCATTTAGAAATTTCTTTTTTAAACTCACTTTGAGTCTAAACACAATGGTAGCAAAATGTGTTTATGGTTTAGAAAATATTCACATGATAATCTGTCTGGAGGCTATTGACATCTCATGAAGAATGATCTTTAGGAGCTGAATTTTCTAGTGCTTTTCCTCAGCCCCCAAAACACAAGTTACTTAACAAAACTACTTCCAGTTTCACTTCATATGCTAGAAATTTTCATGAGAAAAAAGGTATTTAAATGTTTCATTTTACATGAAAATAAGATGACTTTCATATTTCAAATTTTCCTAAAAGAGAGTCTTTTAAGGCAATTAAAAAGACCTCATTCCAAAATAATAAAACCTTCACTGAAAATTACTTAGTCCATGCATTTTTACCACATAACTCGACTCTGAACTATGTTTTATTTGCTGAACTTGCATTTATTATGGTACATTATTTTGCCATAAGTTTCTACATATGTACCAACATGCACATAAACTAATCCAAAAGTCTGAAATCCACCTTGAGGTCTATTATGTTTGTCAACAAGCATTTTTTTGAGAACCAGATGGTCTACCCATCTATATAAAGAATGTGTGTCTACTCATTCTTTATGGCTGTGGTTTCTCCAAATTCTAAATGTGCCACACGTCATCTGTCTGATACTCTGCCTTCATCTCTTTGCAAATTGATTTTCCTATTTATAAAAGCAAACTTGAACCTGCTCCTCCAAGACAAATTTGACAAAAATTAGTATCTCTAAGTTTTAAAAAACTCACAGCAATTTCTCACTTGGTTTAAGCAATCTATGCTGCAGCAAAACACAAAAAGAATGAACGTGGGAGATTCTCTGGAGTTTAATGAACTCCTCAAATGGAGTTCTTTACCATCTCTAAACAGAGGTGCGTTCTGGCTCAGCTAGAGACGCACAGAAAGCTTCCACAAATTTCAGAGACCTACAAATCTGGGGAAACTAAAAGTCAGCAAGACCTTTTTAAAACCCCTGTAAAGGTCTAATGCTTTATTGATAGTCTAAAAACTTTAAAATGCATCATTTATATTTGATGTATTTGGAAACATGTGTGCAAAAAAATAAACAGTAAAATCCAGAGATGGGTAGGGGGTGGTGTCACTATTTCCCCAACTGAAAGGAGGATACCCCCAACAAGTCTTTAAAAAATCGAAAGCTTTCTGAATGTTTCCCTTTCTTCCCCAGGCCGACACATAGACCTGCCTCAGACCCTAAAAATATTAAGCTATTATGGCTTTTTTTATCCTGGTTTTAAGACAAGGAATCAACAAAAAAGAGCTTTCCAAAACTTAATCATGTAAATTCATTTATAAGCCTCTCCACGATATTTAATCAATAATCCAGTATGGCCTGTAATCCCAGCTCCCTAGGAGGCTGAGGCAGGAGAATCGCTTAAACCTGGGAAGCGGAGGTTACACTGAGCCGAGATCACGCTACCGCACTCCAGCCTGGATGACAGAGCGAGACTCCATCTCAAAAATAATAGTAACAATAATAAACTAGTATGTTCGTTTAAACTACAGAAAAAAAATTACAGCATTTCAGGGAAGACCACATTTATAGCTGGCAATGCAGTGTCATGTGAGGCCGGGAGTCTTTATTATCAGTAGTAAAATAGTGGTCATAATAATAATGATGTTTATTAAAAGCTTATCATGTACTAGATATATATATTCTAATCCTCAAAATAGTTCTGATTTTGCAAACAAGGAAGCTGAGGCCCAGAGAAGTTAAGTAATTTACCCAAGATCATACAGCTAACAAATGTTGAAGCCAGGATTCAAATTCAGTTTCTCAGACTCTAAACCTCAAGCTTTTTCAATTATACCATGTTTGCAATTTATGCTGTTTTATGCATTTTTTCCTTTAATACTAATGCATAAATTATTTCAAGAGAAGTTAAGTTCCTGTCATCACATATTTTTGGGTACATGTGCATGTAGCAGTGATTGGTACCTACCAGTTTGCAAATACAAAACAAGCCAGTGCTTCCAGCAGACTAGTCTCTCCCGACAGACAAAGCGCGTGGCTTGCTAACACTCCACCCACATTTTTCTTCTGGTGTGTGTCCTCTGGTTGTGTCTTTCCCCTTCGTGGCCTTCCTCGTCTTAACTCTAACTGCACTCACAATTTTACAGCTGATCAACACAGTTAAGCTCCAATACTCTGATTACTTCAAGGGTATTAATTTAGTTTCTCCCCAACTAGATTATCACCAATTTAAAAGCAGAGACAAAAATCATATGTTACACATGGTATCAGAGACCATCCATCTAGCCTGCTTTCCCAACCAAAAACAAGGAAAGTGAGATTTCTGACAAATGGTTTATTTTTATATGAAGTCTCATAAAGATAAAAAATTAAGTCATATTAAATTATGATCACAATAGCTAACACCATTTACAGAGTATAGGTTCCATACACTGAGATAAATACTACACTTGGCTTATCTCATTGGATTCTCACACACACACAAAAACACTTGTAAGTTTATTCTCCCCATTTTGAAGATGAGAAAACTGAGTCTCAGAGCTGTGCATACTCACAAGCTGGTCTACCAGGATTCAAACCTGTACTGGCACGCTGAGCCTCAGCTCTTTCCACGACTCCACTTAACTGAGCACAGCAAAGGGTGTCACAAACCTCTAACTGAAGGACAGGGTGCAAATCCAGGCCCCATGCTGAGGCCTACCTGAGGGCCTAATTAGAGGGCTCACTACTAAACCCATGTTCTCCCTCCATCTGAAAAAGAGGCCCAGCAGGCTTCTCCTAGCACTACGAATTCCCCCAACAGCAGGGACCATGTCGTTTTCATTTGGGCTTTCCAAAGCCTGCACTCTGTTGGGCTGGCATAGCCCATGTATCTGGGACTCATTAAATGGTAAGGTGATGTCGAATTTTATCAGCCTCCCCTAGAGAACTCCCTCAGCATCTGCCAGCCTTCATGTTGCCAGGGATCCCAGGCCAGTTTTACCGAGAAGGTCAGTCTACATTTTTTCCACCTACGCTCATCTTCCCCCAAACCTTGTTCACTCCAATGCCACTCTGTCACCACTCACTGCCCGGGCTGCACAGCAGTGGGACTGCTGCACGCTGGTGTCACAGCTGCTTTACAGCATTCCGTACTAGCCAAAACTAGCCACAGGGCCAGCACCTGGCACCTCCCTTAGAAAGCAACAGGAAACCTGAAGGAAAGACCAAAGACCACAAAAGAGGAAATAATTCCTAGCATTAGAGTATCTCCAAAGCATGAGATTTAATCCCAGGCTCAGGACCTGGGGTTGACTTGGAGAAAAGGGGGCGTTTGTAGCAGTACTAGTTAGAAGAGGAGGGCAAGGAGGAGCGGGCGGGGGGCGTGGGAAGAGAAGGGAGGAGGAGGAGTAGAGCAGAGGGGGAGGAGAAGGAGGAAGAGAAGAAGGAGAGAAAAAGAAAGAATGCCGATGATGACATTAAACAGGAGAGAGGCCAGCTTTGTCCTGCATCCTATTGAATAGCCAAGTAAAACAATAAATCTATTTTTCCCTCCTCTTCTTTGCCTTAAAAAAATTCAAGAATTTCATTTCCTTCTTTGAAACATAGCTCTTACATAATTGCAATGCTCTTTCCTGCTGTCTGCAATGCTGAGGGAAGAGGACTTCTGACTGCCCCAAGGACTTCAGAAGTGGCTACATTCTGGTGCCAAGCCTGCAGTGCACTAACCCTATAGTAAAGCCTGCTTCCATTTGCCAGGCATCTACCTTGCACTCAGAATGATGCTAACTGTATCATAGTTACTGCTAACTCTAACAGCAAACCCGAAGGGAGGCATTATTCCCTTTCTCTCCTTTTTTAAACAGGTGAAGAAATGAAGGCTCAGAAAAGCTACACGTCCACATTAATACAATAAGCCAGCAGAAGGGCCAAGATTCCAATTTCAATCTTCCTGACTCCAGAGCCCAGGCCTGTTGTGCTGCAGCTTCTTCACTCTCTGGGAAGTTCTTTGAGGCAGTCTGAAGCCTCCTCTGCATTTCCCAGAGGCAACTATTAATTAGGCACAATAAGCAAAGCACCAAAGCTTACAGAGTGTTTGCAAACACAAAAAAATTTACTGGCTCCAAAATACAAAAAGAAAACTGCAAAAACTGAAATTACTCAAAGTTCAATTAAATGCCTACTACAATGCAAGAGAACGCCACCTAGTACACTGGCATTCAACTCTGATGTAGGTATTGTAAACTGTATTTTCTGTGTGATGGCAGCACAGTCTATTTGTGTTAGTCTGCATTCCAGGCTGCAGTAAAGGCCTTAAACCAGCCCTGGGTTTCACTGGCCTTTTTCACCAAAGGGCATTCCTACCAGGCCATGGCAGTCAGAGAGCCAAGCAGGATCTGAAGAAACAGAGGGGAGGGCCTCTGAAAGCAGTGGCCAGAGCAATGTTTCCTCCTCCAGGTGGCAGAAATAGCTTTTCTAGCCTTGTCATAGTGCCCAACCCTAAGAGATCGCCTTGCAGTTGGGTCCCCACCATTCCTCTCACTTATCTGTGCGAGAATGTGGATAGGGCTGGAAGAGAGCAGGCCATCCACATGGCAGGCCAAGCCCCTGAGGCACTCTGCCTTTGTACACACAAGGCCACACACAACCCCTCCCTATCTTCACTTGGGGCACCATTCTCTCAGCAGTATTTACTCCATTTTCAACTCTTCCCCAGTATTGGTAAATATTGATAATTACCTCCAAACGCAAAAGTGAAGAAGTTTGTGTTTTGAAATATGATCATAATTCAAACTGGAAGCTGACACTAATCATTTGATGTTCACTTGAAAAGACCAGATAGGCTGTATAGGAACATTTCAGTAGGGGAACCGATAAGGAGAAGGGAAATAAAAATTATTGGTATTTACTCAGCCTGCAATGCTTGTGGAAGGAAACTCTTTTAAAAGGGGAGCACTTCAGAATGGTTATTCAATCTGAATTTTACAGATAGCACTGGAAATATTTTCTCACAGAATGCACCCTATCTCCACCATCATATCTCTCCGGTGCGCCGTTCACGTCGTTCATTGCAGGAATTCTCACTCAATTTTGCTCCATTATAAGCTGACGGTGACCCAGAGTATACAAGCCATTCAAGAATCTGACTGGAAATTACTACCACAAAACATCTGTCCCATTCCCCGCTTGCCAGCCCTGCCTTAGGGGGTGAAGATGGAAAACAACCCAGAATCCACACACAGGAACAACTTTTCATTCCCCTCACAAACCAGGCTCCTTTGGAAATTGACGGTTCCAGCATTTTTCAGAAACTATGTTCCTGGAAAAACATGGCGTGGGCCTCTTTTGAAAGCCTTCAGCTCAAAACCCTTCTTTTCCTACCCAGACCCTTCTAATAAAAGCCAGGACAGGAGCTTCACAGGGAAGCAAACAAGAAGGCCACCCAGGGTTCTCCCTACTCGGTATGGTCAGATTCAAATTTTGCATTAAATGCCACTGATCAATTAAAAGACCACAGGGATGTCACACATACTAATACATTCCACAGCTTATGTGGCATCTATCTTATAGACACACTCCCTTTGGAAGATTTATGTTGCGATTACAAAAGATTAAAAGAAGACATCTGATTTCATATAGGGCTAAGCCTCGGAACCCAGCTTTTTTCCTCGATTGCTATCAGAGGATGGAGGCAGCAGCACAGCACCTCCCAGATAGATTGCATTTCACTTTGCTGCAGATGCTCCAAGGGGCCAAGCAATGGACATGCTCAATGAATCAAATAAATGAATAATCTGGAAAGAACTGGTTTGTCTGCAATCAAGAATCAGTGTCTGTGTCTCCATCCTCATGTCCAACAGTGCCCCAGCACCTCCATATGCTTATAATTGGTCAGGGGTCAGAGGGATCATTGGCACAGTAACTGCTCCCAGCCAGTCACAGTGGCTCACACCTGTAATCCCAGCACTTTGGGCAGCCAAAGCAGGAGGATCACTTGAGCCCAGGAGTTTGAGACCAGCCTGCGCAACACAGCAAGCGCTTGGCTCTACAAAAAATAAACAAACAAAACAATAACTGCTCCCTATTATGTGCCTGAAGCTTTATTTAAGGACATCTTTGATGCAACCACCCTGTGAGATAATCACCTGGATTTGAGGTGCACAGACAGGCTCAGAGAGGCCAGGTGGCATTTCCCCTAGACCCAGGCCACCCCTATGCGTGGGTTCCTTCAGCCTGACCATCACTATGTCCTTAATGTGCTGGGCCTTGTTACCACTGCTGTTTTCAGTTAAACTCTCTTGGGTGCTAAAGTTACGGAGGCACCTGAAATCAGTAGTTCCAGGTTTGAGGAAGAGGAAGCAAAAGATATGAGATCCCAGTTCTTGCATAGGCTGGAATCTGGTGGGACAGGAGTTGCAAACCCATGCTGCTGTCCTTTGTTACCTGTGGGGGGATTGGTTTGAGGACCCCTGAAGGACCAAAATCTGAGGATGCTTAAGGCTCTGATATAAAATGACAGAGTATTTTCATATAACTTAGGCATATCCTCCCATATATTTAAATCATCTCTAGATCACTTATAACTAATAAAATAAAAATGCTATGTAAATAGTTGCTATACTGTATTGTGTTTTTAAACATATCATTTTGTTGTTGTTGAATTGTTATTTCTTGTTGTTTTCTTTTTTTTTTTTTTTTTCCAAATATTTTCAATCCTCAATTGATTGAATCCACAGATTTGGAGGGCCAGCTGTGTCTTTCTGGCTTAAAAGTCTCTATAGAAAAACACCATGGAAGAATTGAAAATAGGCAAATCATCATACAAAAGCAGACATGGCCTATTTCAGATAGAACATTGTGCCTCTAGGAGGCAGGGAGATCTCCTTTTTTTCTCCTGGAAAGTCCCTGCTTTGGTTCATACTGTGAATTTGCAGAAAAAGAAAACTGAGTACAGAAGGGTTGATGACTGAAGCCCACATCTTCAAATGCTTTAAAAGTTAAGTCAGATAATCTTTACACTGATGTGAAAGGGGGAGAAAATACATTTGACCCCTTGCTTCAAACAAAATCTTCCCATCTGGTTTTAATTAGAAAGCAGTTGTTTTGCTTTTGCAACACTTTTAACCTCTGCCATTGTAGGTACAAGCCTGCAAACCATATTTTCATTGATTAAAAAAAAAAATTAAAATAAATGTTGAAAGAAACAATATTTTCTTTTAAGGAAAAAAGATAGCAAGCAGCAATTTTTTTGAAGGGATCAGGCACTTAAAGGCATCTATGGGAAGCCATCATGGCTGTGGCCTACAGTTTATTTTGTCTTCAAAAAGTCAGAGGTCTTTTTAACTATGCTGACCTGTGAGCCTACACATTGATCATCCCGATCCAAGACTGTAAGCAAATACTGCCCTCTTGTGCATCAAATAGTTCCGGAGTCGGCATGGAGATGATTTCCACCCCACCGCCCTGTGGACAGCTTGCGATTGTACAGCTGGGTCTCCAGGGCCGGGAGATGTGTCAGGAAGAGGATGACACACATCTGTTACCAGAGTGCTTGCTAAAGTGTCCCCAGATTGCCTTATGAGATAGATTTCAAGATAAGAGGAAGAGGGAAAGATTCAGCTGAAGAAATCAGACCAAACATAACTGACTCTTATCTTTCCTAGAAAATATTCATTCCTCGAAAAGAAACTTTATTGGTTGCCATAACAAGTTTTCTTATTATGTACTTTTAAAACTTTTAGAAACTATTAACGAACCTACAAAATGACTAAGTAGTACCTCTTTTATCTAGGAAATCTTTGCCAGGAAAAGAGATTCTATTTGATTCTAGAGGGAAAAAAAGCAGGGAGTTGGGGGGATGCCAGGTTGCTGTTTCTCAGACAAATCCTCGAAAGTTGGCAACATGCCCTTCTTTCTGAGAGTCCCCAAGCTGGGGGTGTTACTGAAAGTATTATTTCCTCTAACCTGTGGACAAGGTTCTGTCACCAGAAGACCAAACTGGCATCTTAAGAAAGTTGGTTTTTTTTTTTTTTTTTTTTTGAGATGGAGTCTCATTCTGCCACCCAGGCTGCAGTGCAGTCTCATGCCTCAGCTTTCCAAGTAGCTGGGATTACAGGCGCTCACCACCATGCATGGCTAATTTTTGTAGTTTTAGTAGAGACGGGGTTTCGTCATGTTGGCTAGGCTGGTCTCAAACTCCTGACTTCAGGTGATCTGCCCGCCTCCACCTTCCAAAGTGCTGGGATTACAGGCATGAGCTGCCATTCCCAGCCTCAAGAAAGCTTTAAAGGATGTAAACTTCTGTTCCCTTGTTTAAGAATTTGAGAAAATCAACAGCAGAAAAACATGCATGCAAGTCTGAGGCTAGGCCATACCTGCTCAGCAGGAACCTTGGGTGGTGGGGGGAGGGGGTGGTGAGGAGTTGGTCTTCCCTACAGTGAGTATCCAGTTCTGGTTCTGAGGTACACAAATCATCCCAACACCTGCACCCACGCCTTCACACCTCCAGGCACAGATCAAGACTGACTAAGTCCCATGCCAGACTTGTTTCTGGAGGGAAAAAAAGGCAAAATATGCCGCCTGCGCCACCGCCATGCATTGCCTTCAACCCAAGAGGCAGCCCTGCAGGAAAGGGGATGGAGGAAAGCATGTAGGGCCTGTGCTCTGTGAGGCTATGCAGGGAAAGGAGCACTGACCAGGAGTGTGAGGAGGTGTCAGGGGAATTTTATTTACAATTCTATGATGTTAGATACTTAGTATCTCTGATGTCCACTTCTTGAGTTAGTGGTTCAGGAGCGTGTCCTTAACCTCCACGTGGCCTTCAAGTCATAAGCAGCCAGTGGGCCAACATTTAATGATCAAACACAATTACAGAGTTGTGAAAAATGTCTAATTTACTTTCTGCCAGGTTTGCCTGCCAACCCTGATTCCACATCAGCAGCCCATCCCTATACCATGGAAAGAAGGGGTTACAGTACCAGAAACAAGACAAAGGACGGATGAAGGCCAATAGCATAGCCATGCTGAGACCAGACATCTCCAGAAGGCTGGCCTGCCTTCTGTCTCACTCTGTCCTATTTCAGAAAGATAGGACATACCATGCTTATCTTTCAGCAAAATTGGGACTTCCAGAGAGTCCAGATATACACATCTGTCCAAATATACCTGTAACACCAGGTCTGCTGGGTGAAAACTAGCTAATACCCTCTCACTTGTAGCTAGCCCCAGGAGACCTCCAGCCTCAGGACCCTCATGTGTGCTATGCCTTTAGTCTGGAACACCTCCCAACATTCCAGGGGAGGGTTCTGGTGCCATAGTTTAGCTTCAACTTTATTGCTTCAGAAAGGCCTTCCCTGGCCTCCAAACTAAAGTAGATGCCCCACATCCATTAGTCCCTACCTGGGTATCCTGTCTTGTCCTGCTTAGCACTTACATAATTTATAATTCTGCACGTTTTGTTTCTTCTGTACCATCTGCCTCCCCCACTAGACAGGAAGCTACATGAAAGCAGGAGCCATTTCTGCTTTGCTAACCACTGGAAACTCAACCCCTGGCAAGCAGTAGTTGCTCGGGGTTTGTTGAATGAAATAATGTCATGATCCACCTTTCCTTCTATACCGTCTGAGCTTAAGGAATAAGGTCGCCTAGCCAAATCTTCAGGACACTAAGAATCCTGGGAAAATAAATCAAAGAAAGTCACGTAACCAAGCCAGGTGTTCAAACAGCTCTCAACCTGTCGCAAAGAGTAAGTGACAGAACCAGCAAGGAGCTTCCTGGGGAGGTATCAGAGGGCCTCCCCTCTTGGGGTCCAGTCTCAAACACTGCACACCCATGACCACAGCCTTAAAGCCCCAGGGGGCCTATGACTGTGACATTTCACATTTATGGGTGTCTTGGGCTTCCTGTGAGAAGACACAAGAAGAACTAAACGGTGAAACTGGCTAGCTGATGGAGGTGAGTGACCTGGTCTGCAGAGGGACACTCACTAAGAAAGTCTCAGGCCAGCACCAAGACAGCAGCAGAGTAAATCTCTACTATCTTGCCTCAGGGAGCCTTCCTCTCTCTCCCCAGAAAGTTTCTTATCACGCAAGCACTTGGTAATGGTATATGGACCCCCAGGTTCACCTCTGGCCTCCCAGGTTCCTAGCAACCTGGCACTCCAGGAATTTTACATTCAGGAGGAACTCTGGACCCAGAACCTGGTGATCAGAGACAGTGACCTCTTTTCATCATGTAGTCAACAAACCCTGGGCAAAGCTGTGGCCTCCCACTGGACAGCTGGCACACCCCTGTGCCTCTGGAGGGCCTCTTCTCCCTTCACCCTGACAGACTGTTTGCAGAACAATTACTGGCATCAGCCACAGGCTTGCATTACGCTCATTTCCCCAACCCCAAGCTTTGGGGCAAGTTTAAAACTGCTCGTCCTGTCTCAGAATCAGGTCTGAATTAATACCCTTCCTCAAAAGAACTCCAGTAGCAAAGTGAAAACAGACGCCCTGGACAATGCCCTTTGAAAAGCCCCAGCAGGGACGACTGGTGACAATGCAGCCCTGGCTCGAAAAGAAACCCTAAGGTTAAAGGTTCACAGAGGCAGAAGAATTACCAAAGTACAAGTTTGTTCAAATTTCCTCCGGCAGATTTAAACAACCAGGGTCAAGCTGAAGATTGCTGGCAAAAACCTATGAGACAACTCAGGCCCTTTGAACTGCATGGAGAAAGGAAAATATACGATCTGGGAGGGATCTATGTTATAGCTTTTAAAAATGTTCTTGAAAGGGTCACCCCTGTTAACTCAAAATCAGAAGGATGTTTGAGAACTGCTTCTCTAAAACAACAGGGCCGCTGGGCCCTCACTGTGTGCGGTGAGCTGCACTGAGGTCGCCGTGTTCCCGGCATTAGTGTGCTGACCCTCTGTGGGCCATGAAATTAACCATCAGCAGGGCAGAAATCTGCTATGAGTTAAACTACTTTGCTACGCAAAGTGGCCTGAAAATGAAATATGAGGATTGAATTTCCATTGAAAGATTAACTTGTCTAACCTCAAGGCAGGTTTCCTCCACTGTTGAACTCTATTTGGCCAGTTGTTTAAAGCACCATAAGAGCATGGGTAATTGGTGCAGGCAGTGGGAAATGACCTCTTCATTCATTCATTCATTCCGATATGCATGCACCAAATATTTACTCTGTGCCAAGGCCTGTCCTGGGCCCTTGGACATAGAATTGAATGGTAACAGGCCCCTACCCTCAAATGGATCAAGTCCAGTGGAAAACATAATCCAGTAAACAGAAAAGGGCATAAGATGAGGAGAAAATGAGATCATAGGGGTATGTGTAGGATGTTACGGGCCCTCAAATGAGGGTGACCTTATCCAGACTGAGAACAGTGGACCACGATGCTTCCCAGAAAAGTGCACGTAGCCAGAATATGCAGCATGAGAGAGCACGGTCTGTCTGTCCAGAGACCTGCAAGTGGTTCATTCAGCCTGGAGTCCTGAGATCTCAACCCCTCAGGAGGGGCCTCGTCAGCCAGCTAAGAAGTTCAGCCTTGGCCGGGCGCGGTGGCTCAAGCCTGTAATCCCAGCACTTTGGGAGGCCGAGATGGGCGGATCACGAGGTCAGGAGATCGAGACCATCCTGACTAACACGGTGAAACCCCGTCTCTACTAAAAAAATACAAAAAACTAGCCGGGCGTGGTGACGGGCGCCTGTAGTCCCAGCTACTCGGGAGGCTGAGGCAGGAGAATGGCGTGAACCCGGGAGGCGGAGCTTGCAGTGAGCTGAGATCCGGCCACTGCACTCCAGCCTGGGTGACAGAGCGAGACTCTGTCTCAAAAAAAACAAAACAAAACAAAACAAAAAAAAGAAGTTCAGCCTTTATGCCAGCAGAGAGCAAACAAAGACTTCTACACAGGGAAGTAGTTTTTAAACACTCTTCTATCCCTATACCTTCTGCAGGGGGGTGGAATCAAGGAGACTATGTGAGGGAATGCTGTACTCATCCCGCCAGGAGCTAGCAGAAGCCTGTCTTCAGATCACAGCTGCAGTGACGGAAAATGCCAGGGCAGAGAGCAAGCAGGAGGGAGAAGGCGTGGTGATGGATCCAGAGGCAGGTGAAGGAGGAGGACACACTGAGGAGCATTTCAAGGGCCACACCTTGGGAGAGTGGAGGTGTCCTTCACTAGGAAGGTGATGAAGCTGAGAGGGTGGAATCTGAGGGCCCGTGGTAGTCATCCCAGGCCAGGATGTCTCAGGAAGATGACAGTTCTTATAACCAAATCACATGTAGGGGACAGCTCAAACCCAAATCTACAACAGGGACACAGAACCCAGCCATTCCTCAGTCCATCCAGCCCTGCACTGTCAAATACAGCAGCCACTAGCCACCTGTGCCTATTTAAATTTAAATTAATTAAAATTAAATAAAACTAAAATTTCAGTCTTTAGTTACACTAGCCACAGTGCAAGTGCTCCAACAGCCGTGAGATTCACGGCTGCCATGTTGGACTGTGCCACTGTAGAACATTCCTATCATCACAGAAAGTTCTGCTGGAAAGTACTGATCAAGCCACTGCAGAAATTTTTTCAGACACTGTTTTTCACAGCTGAAGTGTCTGTCAGCCCTCTCTGCAAGGGCTGGGTGCTGATGGGAAACACGGCTGTGCTGTAAGCACCTCAGGGCTCCCTTCCAGTCTTCCTGTGGTCCACTTGTCTGTGAGGTCAGGCAGCAAGTGCTAAAGAAATGGAATCCTTCTTATGTAAAGTCTTTCCTCTCTAGAGCGTAAGTTCTGAAGATCATTTCTGAATGTGCCCTGGATCATCTTTTTAGAAAACAGAATGCTGAGAACACACACCCGAGGGCCTTTACTGTTCATGGCGAAAGATCCTGAAACTCACCTGGAAATGACCACAAATAGGGCAATTTTTTCCTCAAGTGTCACACCGTCATGTACCTGGGAAGAATGAGCTCTAGTGCCAATGTCAAATGACCAAGGACAAGCCACTGACCCTCCGAAGTTCTAAGCAACCCAAATAAATCTATGGTAAAGGATGTAGCCACAAGGCCAAGCAAGGCAAGTTCCTGCTGCCAGACAGGTCAATGCTAACAAATCTCAAGCACTAATTTTAAAAGAAAAAAGTCAGGTTTATCTTTAAGCAGCACCTGTGCATGGCACCAAATAAATATCCTCAGGAAGTAGGTTAGAGACAAAGGAAATTATTTTAGTCTTCCTGAAGGCCTCAAGACGAGAGGAATCATCACAACACAAGAGATATGGAAAGAGGGAAAGTGAACTTCTCTCTCAACAGCAAAAGTTGTTTTTTCTCCTGCCAAGAGAGGATCACCCACATTAACTAAGTCCTCCCTACCCACCCAACAAAGGCCACTTCAAAGCAGCAGGAGCCTAATCACACAGCACAAGAAAATAAAAGACCCAATTAACAAAAGACAAAAACTCAAATAATCCAGGGGAGAATAGAAGCAGAAATCTCTATTTTTGACAATTTGATTTATATATAAAGTGCTCCTCAGGAGCCACAATTTTCTATGGAAGCAGGCATGTGCTAAGGTCTGAGAGCAGCTCCTGGGCAAAGCCAGGGCCTCTGAAACCAGAGCCTGGCACCAGCTACTTGTGTGCCCTGCAGCAAACTGCCTACTGCTCAGAGCCTCATTTCTAGTAGCTGAGCAATGTAGATGGAAACGCCTCCCTCGGAGACCGGCTGGGAGGATGCAGCAAGAGCCACGGGTCTAGAACAGTGTCCAGCAGACAGCAAGCATTCTTCAAAAGTCCATTCTTTCCTCTCCCTCCAAGAGGCAGAACTATCCCTTGGCCACTGCTCAGCACTGCCACGTCTGCAATCCCAGAGCCCCAGTTGCCCTGCTGATGGTGTCCACCTTGCCTGCCTGAGGTGTCCTTCCTCTTCTCCCTCGTCCAGCTGGGCCAGAAAGCTGAGCTGGAATGAGGAGAGGAATGCCAGGCCCTAGGACCACTTGTCACAGCCCTCTCCTCAGACTCACAGGGGAGCTCACTAAAAGCCACCACAAGAATCTCCCAGCTTAAAAACCTACCAGTCTTCCTCCCAGAAGAGACTCTCCCAGCTTCTGAGATCTGGTCCTGGCCACCCTCTGGAAGCTTGGCCTGACACCCCACTCACACTCCAGGCCTCCCTTTGTCTCTGGGTCCTTGTTTACTCTGAGTCCTCTAGCTGGAATGCCTCCCATCTTCTAAAATGTAAAATCTCAACCATCCTTCACAATTCCCACAAGCCAGTTGGACTGGCCTGTGACCCAGTCAACCTGGCCTCACCTCCTTTTACGCCCGCTGTGTGCAAGTGCCAGCCACCCTGACCACTCCCCTTCTTTAGCCAGGGCTGCTCCCACGCCTCTGGACTCTGCTAAGGCTGTTCCCCGGATCTCTCAGTCTGGAAATCCACAGGTCATCCTTCCAGGCCCAGTCGTGTGTCTCCTCCAGCAGGATTCCCTACCTGCCACCCCAGGCAGGTACTCACATCTCTGTGCCCATCTTGATCAAAGCCCTTACCACTCCACATCTTAAACTGATTGCGGGCACTGCCTGGCTTCCTCCTCCCTACTCGGGACTGTGAGCCCCTTGAAGACAGGCACGACTGTGTATCTGCCCTCACGTCCAAAACAAAGCCATGCAACATGTATGTGTAGAATCTCTGAGTGAGTGGAGTAAAACAGCAAATGCAGCTCCATCTGGTCCTCTCCCACCATACAAGCTGCCAAAAGCTCTTAAAACAAGGCCTACCAGCCCAAATGTCTCCATGGGCCAGGGACATCAGAGAAAGCAGCAGCAGCCTGAGGAGCACATGCCGCACACCATACATGTAAGATGGCTAAGATGGCAAATTGTACATTATATGTACTTCACCACAAGTAGAAATCAATAGAAATAGTTTTTTTTTTTACAAAAAAAATGCAGTACTGGTTTACACTACAACGTGAATGAACTTTAAAAGCATATGCTCACTTTGGGAGGCTGAGGCAGGAGGACTGCTTAACTCCAGGAGTTCAAGATCAGCCTAGGCAACATAGTGAGGCCAAGCAAAAGGAGCCAGACAAAAAGGCCACATATTGTGTGATCCATTTATATGAAATGTCCAGGACAGGTCAATCCAGAGACATTAAGTAGACTGATGGTTGCCTAAGCCTAGGAGAGGGGCGAATGGGGAATGACTACTGGTAGGGATGTGGTTTCCTTATGGGGTGACAAAAATGGTTTAAACTGAGATTGTGTGGTGATAGCTACACAACTGTATGAGTATAGTGAAAACCACTGAGTGTTCACTTAGTGTACACTCAGTGAAATGGGTGAATTTTACAGTATGTAAAACCATAAAATTATTTTTAAAAATTATGTAAATACTATATAAAATTAAAATGTTTTTAAAAGTATTATCTGCTGTATGCCAGGCTCTGGGTTGGCCCTAGACCTACAGAGATGATTCAGATATTGTCTCTACCCCATCATGCTTCCAGGCTAATGGAAAGAAGAGACATGGAAACCAGCCATTGAAGTGGAGTGTTAACACCAAGAGGGATGTATGCTGTGCAACCCAAGTCCACAGCCTAGAAGAACAAGGACTCACACTCACTTCTGCTCCCTATCCTACCATGAGGCTGCCTCAGAAGTGCCAGGCTCTACTTTCACTAAGACTGGGCCTCCAAGATACCCAGAGTACCAGAGCTATGGATACCATCATTTTCTGCACATCAAAGCCCTTACTGGTAAAGGGGACACAGAACTGAGCTCTTAAGGCAAGAGTATCTCATCCCCAGTCTGGTTGAGGCTCCATCAAACAAAAGAATGACAGAAAGGGGAATATGTCTTAGGGCTTAATTTATGGGTTGTTTCCTGGGATGCCTGCCCAAATCCTATTCCAACCTGGATGGAATGATTCCGAAGAAAAACCCAAGAGACGTGCTGATAGAAAACAAAGGGGATGCTCAGTGAAAAGTTTAAAAGCAATTAATTTTAAATGATTACAGCTTTACCAAAAGCTGTGACTATGATTTCCTTCTGACTTTGATTATAACCTTCCAGCAAAATATTTGCCTCAAGAAGGCAGAGTCTTTGCATTATTTTCTATTCCTAGCATGACTACAAAAATATTCTTTGATTTAACATTTGATATGTTTTGTTCTCAAGGGCAAGCCCCATGAGAAGAAAAATGTACCCCAACAGAATGAAATATGACTACCTGCTTCCATTTTTCTTTCCTGTTGGTTCCTGCTCAAATATTCTGCATTAATTTAAACTCAAGGCTGTCTCTCTGATGTTGTGGTACTCCCACACTGCCACCCAAGCTAAAGCAAAGTCACTCACTGTCCAGCGCCAAGAGAAAGTGCTGCAGACAAAGCTCAATTTGACTCTCCTGGAGACAGTTAAAGGCACTCCAGCATATGGAGAGATCAGGTGGGGTCAGAGAGCGATAAGGTACCAGGTAAAACAAGAAAACTTGTACTTGAATAGTGGTACACTTTAGTGCTGACTGAGGCAGCCTTCCTATTGAACTTAAGAGTCTTTGAAGCAAGTGAAGGCAAGCAACTCCAGTGTCAGCCTCAGCTTTAGTTGGTGGTAGAGGATGTCGAAGAAGCAGTACTGGAGAGTAGAATCTTCTAGTTATGGTGTGTACCTTTCAGTGAAGAAGAGAAAGAAACAGCTCTCACTGGATGGGTACAAAGAGACAGGGAACTAAGGCCTGACAGATACTAGGAACTAAAGAAGTAAAGCTGAAGGAAGCATTCCACTTAGAACTCCTTCAAATATGCCTCAGTATTTTAGGACAGACATACATAATTACCACAATTTCACATAATATATTCCTACACAGATTCTCATGAAAAGACTAGGGGTAAAGAAAATCAAAAATGACCTTTGGTTTGTTTGCTTTTGCATTAGAGTAACACCCAAATTCCTCAAGGACACTAAGGCCTACCTGGCCAAGCCCCCAGGATGTTATTTCTGCCTGCAGCAGGTTGCTTTCCTGGAGCAGGATATGTGCAGATGCTTAACGGGTATCATAAAAAAATCTGGTTGAAATTCATTCATACACATGAACCCCTTGTTTCATTTATGAGTCCAGAGAGGGCATCTGCAGAAAGAATGAAGGGCACACATCTCAATAAAATAGATAAAAGGGGAAGAGCCTTCTCCACATGGGCACCAAGAACACAGAAAGCTAGAAAAACAGAAAAGGCAAAGTAGCTTAAGTTTTACAAAGAATGTTCTCTCCAGGCTGCAGAGACAAAAATCTCAGAGGCTCTTGGATGTTTCTCTCCAAGGAGAGTAACCTGAGTCAGACTTAGAAGTCTTTTGCAGCCCTCCTCAGCTCTGGGTAGGGAGGGCTCAGAGAGGGTCAGAGACACACAGGAGATACCGCTAAAATGGTGTGTACAGAAGGCAAGAGGTCCAGGCGACAAGTTGCAGTGCTGTTCATTAACAACCAAAACAAAAGACTGGGAGACAATACACTGTTAATCCTCTCAGCCACCAGAGGACTATAAATTGCCAAGCCAAGATACCAGCATTTTTCAGCCCTCCTCTTTCCTGCCAGAGTTAGATTGAGGATGAGTCTAAGTCCCTCACCCCCACCCAAGTCTTTAAAACATACATTACTGAATCTTTTGAAGTTGTAACCCTGAAAGATTTATACTCTAAAATGGATTCAAGAAAATACTGCTCTGAACCACTACAGGGGCTGGAATGGACGGGTACACTTTTCATTCGCACTGAGAATGCCAGCATATAAGCTGTGCAGTCAGATCAATGTGGGTTCAAACCTAGTTCTGACACTTACTAACTGGGTTCCCTGACCTCTGAGCCATGGTTTTTTTCCATCTGTAAAATGGGAATATCAACTATTACGTCCCAGGAATCATGTGAAGATTAAACAAACAAATAAAAAAAACAGCATACGGACAAGCACTAAATAATGGTAAGTACTATTATCACTGTTAACCCCACAGCACCACTTAGTTTTATCTGTGGCCATGTGGATCAAGGGAGATAAACCCCAATTTTCTCTAAGATAGGATTCGTGTGTGTGTGTGTGTGTGTGCACGCGCGCGCACGCACGCACGCAGTGGAATTAGAGCCAGCTTTATATTTTATATTTGAAGATATATTAAACTTCAGAGATATAATCACAGAACTCAGACAACTGTTAAAATTTCCTTCTCCTGGGGATAACATATTCCACAGGGGGGGTCTAAGTCTTTCACAGTAGGAAGGAACTCTAACAAGAGCCCGATCTCCCAGGGATGCCAGGTGCAGGTGCAGCAAGAGAAAACCACACCTGCTGCCAGTGGGAATCCCTGCGCAAAAATCCTGCAACTTTCTATCAAAAGCTCAGCCCAGTCATGTCACACACCTGCTTTAACAGGCTTCCAAAGAGTTCCAGGACCCTGAGGAAAAATCTACACTAAGGGCCATTCTCTAGGGTCTGGCCCTGCCAACCCTTCTAGCTTCATCTTTAGCACACCTCCCACACACCACGCCAATTTCCAGCCATGCCTAAATGCTGGCAGTCATCTCTGATGTTGAGACACAATGGCATGTTTAAGGCTCAGAGCCTTGTCCTCGCCTAGGAAAGGTCTCCTTTTCCCATTTGCACCCTATACTCCACCCCCCAACAAAGTGAGTTACTCCTGCTTTTGCCCTTGTGCAAAGAACTCCAGAAGATCACTTTGTACACAGCAGTGTCCTCTCCTGGGTTCTGCTGTAAGCTCCTAAAGGGGAGGACAAAGAACCAACCTGTTTAATTCACTACAGGCCAGGCCCTTGGGTCTGTCCACTAACCCACAAAGAAGGTTCTCTGCTCACTAAAACTGACTAGCCCAGGAGCTGGTACACAGGCTTCATTCATCCAGAACTTACTGAATACCTATCCTATGCCAGGCTCTGGCCCACACACTGAGAACACTGGTGAATGAAACAGATAAGGTTCCTGCTCTGGTCTCATGGAGCTCACATTCTAGCAGAGGACAGACACTTGACAAGTAAACACATGAAGAACATCAGGTAGTGAAAAGGGCTGCTGGAGCAATGAACCAGGGACATGAGAAAGTATGAGGGGGTGAGGGTTGAAGAGACAACTTTAGATAGGTGGGGCAGGAGAGGCTGCTAAGGAGGTGCCATTCAAGCAGAGACTTAAGGAGCCAGACATACCAAACAGAGGCAACAACAGGTGCAAATATCCTGAGGGAAGCAGCCGCTGGGCCCACTGGAGCAAGAGAAATGAGGCCAGTGTGACTGAAGGTCAGAAGGGGGAGCAGTCGTTGATGGGATCCTTGATGGGATTGGAGGAAAGCAGAGCCAGACCATTGTCCTATGGGCCATAAAGAGGCTGGATTTTACTCCAAGCACAATGAGAACTCACTGGAAAGTCTTGTCAAGTGTAGGGTTGACATGATCTGATGAACCCTTATAAAAGGAGAGCAATGCCCACTGTGTAGAGAATGAATCAGAGGGAGGAGAATAAGCAGGCAGGGGGCAGAACTGTAGAAGTCCAGGTGCCATAAGCCAGGATGGCCTTGGGGGCCATTTCGAGAAGGCAAAGATGCCCACGAGTTTGTGGACCATGAGGTGAACTGAAGGTATTAACTAGATCCAGGTTAGGGGTGGCAGAGTTAGGTTCCAACACCAGTCCAAGGCACTTTGCTTGGGTTTCCTCATCTGAGAAGTAAGGCTAACTAACACTCCCATCACACAAGGTGGTTGCATAGATGCAAGTTCCTGGCAACAGGCCTGGGCCAGAGCAGGCACTCAATGGGGAACACCTTCCCCTTACAAGAAAAAAATAGTTTTTTCTCAATTCCCTGAAAAGGAAGGTAGGCCTCTGATCTATTCAAGGAAGAATGGTAGCAGCCTTGGTCTCAGCATTCCATTGCACTCAGGCCACATTTTAAGAAGATAAATCTCCCTACTCTGGAGCTGAGACAAAAGATGAGCAACAATGTACACACAAAAATAAGCTCTTCTTCTACGGTTTTAGTCTAAAGAAAAAACTTGCCAAATTCTTTGGGGAATTACAATTGGTTATATAGGACCAGGCAAATGCTGAAACTTTTTGCAATATGAAGTTTCCCTATAATTGAAGCATACTTCAAAGATATTGTGCATTCAGTTCCAGACCACTGCAGCACAGTGAATATCACAATAAAGCAAATCAAATTCTTTGGTTTCCCAATATGTATAAAAGTTATGTTTACATGACATTTCGTCAATTAAGTATGCAATAGCAATATGTCTCAAAAAACAATAAACATTCCTTAATTTTAAAATACTTCATTGCTAAAAAATGCTAATGATTACTGAATCTTCAGCAAGTCACAATCTTTTTGCTGGTGGAGGGTCTTGTCTCAATGTTGATGGTTGCTGACTGATCAGGGTGGTAGCTAAAGAAGGCTGGGGTGACTGTGGCAATTTATTGAAATAAGACAATGAAGTTTGCCACAACAGTTGACTCTTCCTTTTATAAAAATTTATCTGTAGCATGTGAAGCTGTTCGATAGCATTTTACTCACAGAATTGCTCTCAAAACTAGAGTCAATCCTCTCAAATCTTGCCACTGCTTTATCAACTAAGTTTACATAATATTCTAAATCCTTTGTTGTCATTTCAACAATGTTTACAGCATCTTCACCAGTAGATTCCATCTCAAGAAACCACTTTCTTTGCTCATGCACAAGAAGCAACTCCTCATCCACTCAAGACTGATCATGAGATCTCAGCAATTCAGTCACATCCTCAGGCACCACTTCTCATTCTAACTCTCTTGCTATTTCCACCACATCTGCAGTGACTTGCTCCACTGAAGTCTTGAACCCCTCAGTCATCCATAAGGGTTGGAATCAACTTCTTCCAAATTATTGTTAATGTTGATATTTTTACCTCCTCCCATGAATCACAAATGTTCTTTATGGCATCTAGAATGACAAATCCTTTCCAGAAGGTTTTCAATTTACTTTATTCAGATCCATCAGAGGAATCACTATCTAGGGCAGTTATGGCCTTATAAAATATAGTTCTTTTTTTTTTTTTTTTTTTTTTGAGACGGAGTCTCGCTCTGTCGCCCGGGCTGGAGTGCAGTGGTCCCATCTCAGCTCACTGCAAGCTCCGCCTCCCGGGTTTACGCCATTCTCCTGCCTCAGCCTCCCGAGTAGCTGGGACTACAGGCGCCAGCCACCTCGCCCAGCTAGCTTTTGTATTTTTTTTAGTAGAGACGGGGTTTCACCATGTTAGCCAGGATGGTCTCGAACTCCTGACCTCGTGATCCACCCGTCTCGGCCTCCCAAAGTGCTGGGATTACAGGCTCGAGCCACCGCGCCCGGCCTAAAATATATTTCTTAAATAAGACCTGAAAGTCAAAATTACTCCTTGACCCATACACTGCAGAATGGATGTTGTGTTAGCAAGCATGATAACAAATTAATCTCTTTGTATATCTCCATCAGAGCCATTAGGTGACCAGGTGCATTATCAACAATCAGTAATATTTTGAAAGGAGTCTTTTTGCTAAGCAGTAGGTCTCAACAGTGGGCTTAAAATATTCAGGAAACCATGCTATAAACAGATGTGCTGTCATCCAGGCTGTGTTGTGCCATTTCAAGAGCACAGGCTGAGTAAATTCAGCATAATTCTTAAGGGCCCTAGGATTTTTGGAACGGTCAATGAGCAATGGCTTCAGCTGCATTAGCCCCTAACAAGAGTCAGCCAGTCCTTTGAAGCTTTGTACCCAATCATTGACTTCTCTGTAGCTATGAAAGTCCTACATACCATCTTCTCCATATAAGGCTGTTCCACCTACAGTGAAAATCTGTTTAGTACTCACCCTCATCAATGATCTTAGCTAGATCTCCTGGATAACTTGCTGCAGCTCCTCTATCAGCACTTGTTGCTTCATCTTATACATTTATGTTCTGGAGATGGCCTCTTTCCTCAAACCTCATGAACCAACCTCTGCTAGCTTCAAATTTTTCTTCTGCAGCTTTCTTACCTCCCTCAGCCTTCACAGAATTGAAGAGTTAGGGCCTTGTTCTGGATTAGGCTTCAACTTAAGGGAATGTGATAGCTGGTTTGTTTTTCTATCCAGACCATAAAACTTTCTCTATAAGAGCAATAGAGCTGTCTTGCTTTCTTATCATCTGTGTGTTCACTACAGTAGCACTTTTAATTTCCTTCAGGAACCTTTCTTTTGCATCCAAACTTGGCTGTTTGGTGTAACAGGCCTTGCTTTCAGCCTATCTCAGCCTTCAACATTGCGTTCGTCACTAAGCTTAAATCACTTCTAACATTTTATTTAAAGTGAGAGACTTGCAACTCTTCCTTTCCCTTGAACACATAAAGGCTATTAACTGGATGAATTTTAATATTGTTGTGTCTCAGGGAATAGGGAGGCCTGAGGAAAGAGAGACAGACAGGGGAAAAGCCAGGAGGTAGAGCAGTCAGAACACACACAACATTTATTAAGTTTGCTGCCTTACATAAGCATTGTTTGTCGCACTTCAAAATTACAATAGTAACATCAAAGATCACTGATCCCAGATCACCATTAACAGATGACATGTGTTTGAAATCAAGTGAAATGTTTGGTGCTTAATATTTGATGAAAAGTTTGAAATATTGTTAAGAATAACCCAAATGTGGCATAGAGACACAAAGTGAGCACATGCTGTTGGACGGGTTGCCTTGAACCTTCAATTTGTAAAAAACCACTATCTGCAAAGTACAATCAAGTGAAACACAATAACATGAGGTATGCACGTATGTTGAAAGGGGATGGGGGAACTATAGGGTAACCTAGGGAAGCATGCAAAGTACTCCAGCTTTGGAGTCAGGCAGACCTGGACTGTTTCACTAACCAGCTGCCTTCCTAAGTCCCAATTTTCTCAACTATTAAATGGTAACCACCACGCTCCTTGCAGGGTTTGCCTGGTAAGTAGCAAATACACAAGAAAACTCAAGCCAATAAATAGTTGTGTGGTTACCACTATCTTCCAGTTGAAGCAAGGTCCAGAATTAGGTTCAAAGGTCATATAGCTAAGGAAGAAAGCTAGGCTTCAAGCCCAGTTTTGTCTGACTCCAAAAGTATGTCCTTCACCATTCATCTACCCTATTTACTAGAAAACACTAAAAACTTGCCGTCTCATTTTTTAACCTCTGCCTTCCACCTCCAGTCTGGACTGGCTTAGAGTCCATGTCCTAAAATGTATTTTGATGTGACCAAACAGAATTCAGTTATAAGGGGACGGGGAGGAATGGGTAGAGAATCATGTGCCCCTTAATATTCACCTGACCAAAACATGGATTGAGGAGAAGACTTTAGATAGTGTGACCCTGGGCAAGTCCCTTTACCTCTTCAAACTTCTATTTCCTCTACTGTAAAATGGGGAAATGATCTCAGACTGCCTGTAACATGAAACAGTTGGGAGGTAACAAAGATGAAGTACTGTACTTAATAAGTTCATCATTATAGCTGGGACCCAGAATGCCCAGTGACCAATGAGGCCATCTACCACCAAACAGAATATTGCTGGAAGGAAACACAAGGAAATGGGAACAGAAAGGTAATCAGGTACTGGGGTCAGCAGTAAGAAGTATACTTCTTTAGCTATATACCCTTTTATACCACGTGTTTATATTACTGTATCTTTTTTTCTAAAAATATGTTTAAAGCTCTATCCATATATTTAAGTGGAGTTAAATGGGCTTGGAAAAATAATCCACAAAGGTCTAATAATGATCTTTTCAGCTGGGCACAGTGGCTCACGCCTGTAATCCCAACACTTTGGGAGGCCAAGACAGGTGCATCACGAGGTCGAGATCAAGACCATCCTGGCCAATATGTTGAAACCCCATCTCTACTAAAAATGCAAAAACTAGCCGGGCATGGTGGCGCGCACCTCTAGTCCCAGCTACTCAGGAGGCTGAGGAAGGAGAATCGCTTGAACCTGGGAAGCAGAAGTTGCAGTGAGCGGAGATCGCACCACTGCACTCCAGCCTGGTAACAGAGCGAGACTCCATCTCAGAAAAAAAAAAAAAAAAAAAAAATGAATCTTTTCCTTTGCAGAGATGGAAGGGGTGCAGAATTTAGGACAGAGGAATGGGTAAGGGAATGTTTGCCTTATTTGTGATGTTCTATTTCTTCACAAGTGGCATATATTCATGTATTACATGCATAATTAAAAATTAAGGGCACCTCTTTGGAGGGCATTTTGGCAGTACCGATCACGACCAAAAACACACATGCCCCTTGCCCCAGCCAGTTAGTTCTATTACCCTACATATATACGAACATACCAAAGACTTCTGTTCTAGAATATTCACTGCAACATGGTTTGCAAATACTGGAAACAACATAAACGTCCATCATTAAAAGATTTGTTTAGAAAATGTTGGTACAGGCCGGGCGTGGTGACTCACGCCCGTAATCCCAGCACTTTGGGAGGCCATGGTGGACGGATCATGAAGTCAGGAGTTTCAGACCAGCCTGACCAACATGGTGAAACCCGTCTCTACTAAAAATACAAAAAAATTAGCTGGGCGTGGTGGCACGCACCTGTAATCCCAACTACTCGGGAGGCTGAGGCAGGAGAATCGCTTGAACCCAGGAGGCGGAGGTTGCAGTGAGCCGAAATCGTGCCACCGCACTCCAGGCTGGGCGACATAATGAGACTGTCTCAAAAAAAAAAAAAGAAAAAAAAAAGAAAAAGAAAATGTTGGTACAAGTGTGCAATGGAATCCTATGTGAGCTTTAAAAAGAATGATGTAGTTTTATGTGTACAGATATGGGGCACTCTCCAGACAGTGTTGAGTGAAATCGTGTCTAACAGGAAGACGGAAAGAGGGATTTATACATATACAGAGATATGCTTGTATTGACATGGAGCCTTTCTGAAATGATATACAAAAACCGGTAGCAGCGGTTGGCTCTAGGAACGGTAATCAGGAGATCAAAGGACAGGTGAATGGAGACAGCCTTTGTATGCATACCCTTTTTGTAGCTTTTGAGTTTTCTTATTTTGAGTTTTCTTTACTTGACCATGTATTATAAACACATTTGGTAGGAATTTTTTGATGTTTGTTTGTTTGCTTGTTTGTTTTTTTAAGGAAAGCACCTTGCAGCTCGGCAGTGCTGGACGGGAAAGGCTTCCATATCAGCTGGCCTTGAGTTCGAATCTCAAAGCCTCCGCTCGCTTGCTGCGGGGCCCTGAGCAAGTCACGTCCGCCTCTTGGGGCCTCAGGGGCCCCACCAATGAGGTGGGGCGATTTCCCGTCCCGGCATAGGCTCGAGCGAATTCGGACACGGAGCCCGGCCGCTCCGCCCGCGTCCCTGAGCCCGGCTCCCGCCCCGGCCCGCGCTCACCGCCGATGATGGTCCGGATGAGGGAGGCGTGCCCGGGGCAGTCGACCAGCGTGACCTGAAGCAGTGGCTCGCCGGGCTCGGGCTCGGCCTCGGGCGCTGCCTGGAACTCGGGCAAAGACGACCGCAGGCGCGCGGGCAGCGGCACCGAGAAGCACGAGAAGCCCAGGTCTAGCGTGATGCCGCGCTCGCGGCTCTGCGGCTGCTTGTCAAAGGCGGCGGTGGAGGCTGTGGTGCTTAGCGCCCGCGCCAGCGCCGTCTTGCCGCTGTCGATGTGGCCCAGCACGCCCACGTTCACGTTAACTCGCCGCCCTGCCATACTGCCGCCGCCGCAGCCGCCTCGGACACCAGCCCGGCCCACCCCTCACCTCCCTCGGTAGTCGCCGCGGTCCGGCCCGTTAAGTTGCCCCCCCGCAACCGGCGCGCCGTGCACACCCGTTCCGTCCCCGAAGCTTCCGCCCTCCCGAGGCTCACGGGCACCGCCAGGTGCTGTGCCCCGGGTGGATGGTCTAGGAACGGGGAGGTCACCGCAGGCAGGGTTGCTCTCTCACATAGCTTCTGCTGCCTGAAGCCTCCAAGAGCCCGAGATGGAGGGATCCCTCTGAGAAGTGAAGCCATTGAACTTCCTGGGTGAGTGGAGACTTGGAGAACTTTTCTGTAGCTAGCAGGAGGATTGTAAAACGCACCAATCAGTGCTCTGTAAAATGCACCAATCAGCACTCTGTAAAATGCACCAATCAGCAGGATCCTAAAAGTAGCCAATCGAAGGGAGGATTGAAAAAAGGGCACTCTGATAGGACAAAAATGGAACATGGGCGAGTACAAATAAGAGAATAAAAACTGTCCACTCCCACCAGCAGTGGCAACCCTCTAGGGTCCCCTTCCACACCATGGAAGCATTTTGCACTTCACAGTAAATCTTGCTGCTGCTCACTCTTTGGGTCCTTGCTATCTTTAAGAGCTGTAACACTCATGGCAAAGGTCCATAGCTCCATTCTTGAAGTCAGCGAGACTATGAACCCACTGGAAGAAACCAACTCCGGACACACTTCCAATCATTCATGTATTGCAGCACGCTCTTACCAAGTGCCTGGTGGGTACTGCTGGGCTACAATGCCTGCTAACATTACATTCTAGGGGGTGAGGGCTAAGTCAAACAATAAAGCCTGAACCAGACCATTTCAGAGAGCGAGAAGTCTCCTAGGGAAAATAAAAGCTGAGATAAAAAAGAGCGGGAGACGGAGGATGGACAGCTATGGGTCAGGGAAGATATCTAGAAGTTGCAGTTTGAGTTGAAACTCCAGTGTTGAAAGGAGCCAACCATGGGAAAAGACTGTTTGAAGATGCAAGAGGACAACATTTGAAGATGGCAGAGGACAACATTATCTCTAACTCAGAAATTCCCACCCCGAGAGTCTGTAGCCTGGGCATAGGAGAGGCCACAAACCTCTAAATTGAACACACAGTGAATGTGTTGTGATATGCTCTTGCTGGAGAGAGGGTCCACAACTCTCACTAGATCATAATCTAGCGTCTAGAACCACAAAAAAGGTTGTCAGCCACAGTCACCAACCAGAGGTCACAAACCTAAGTCTCTGCTCTGGCCAGGTGGTGGGTAAATCAAAAAGAGCAGTTAACAGAGTCTAAGATGACAGGGAGTGGTGGGGACCTGGGAGAACTGGAGAACCCTTTTCCTGTGCAAAGAGGGAAGCCACTGCTCAGCCTTAGCCAATGATACCAGGCAGGAATGGTAGCGCAACATTGCCTCATCCTTCCATTTTTCTAGAGAAGAGAGTGTTTCTGTAACACTGTGGCGGTGGAGCACAAAGTTCACTGAATCTTACTTTTGCCCTCTGTGATGAGCCAGGCCATGTGCTGATGTATTCACGCTTGCAGTAACTGCCTTCTTCGTTCCACCACTCTGCACTAGGAACGGAGTCCATGTCATAGACTGAATTGTGTCCCTCTCAAATTCATATGTTGGCACCCTGACCCGCAGTGTGATGGTATTTGGAGATGGGACCTTTGGGAGGTTAGATGAGATCATGAGAGTGGGACCTTGTGATGGGATTAGTGTCCTTACAAGAAGAGAACAGAAACTTGGTTTCCATTTTCCCATCTTGCAAATAGGGAACAGTAAACATATGTCTTCCATTTTAAAAATCTAGTAGTAAAAGCAGTAAACATATTTAAAAGGGAGGGTTAGTAAATAGGTAATAAGAGCTTTAGAGGCTTTATGTACCTCTGGGAAACATTTCAACTAACAAAAGATTTTGTAGAGGGCCTGGCTTCAAATAAACCTCATTTCTTACCTCTGTTTTAAACAGAATCCTGAAATGGTAATGAAAAGAAAAAAGGTTTGGCTGGGTGTGATGGTTCATGCCTGTAATCCCAGCACTTTGGGAGGCTGAGGCAGGCAGATCACTTGAGGTCAAGAGTTTGAGACCATCCTGGCCAACATGGCGAAATTCTGTCTCTACTAAAAATACAAAAATTAGCCTGGAGTGGTGGCAGGCACCTGTAATCCCAGCTACTCAGGAGGCTGAGGCAGGAACATGGCTTGAACCTGGGGGGTGGAGGTTGCAGTGAGCCAAGATTGCACCACTACACTCCAGCCTGGGTGACAAGCAAAACTCCATCTCAAAAAAAGGTAGGTAGGTAGGTAGGTAGGAAGGAAGGAAAGAAGATAGATAGATGGACGGACGGACGGACAGACAGAGCAACTTGCTTTTACAACAAATCTCCAATTTTTTCCCTTTTTTTTTCCTTGAGTTCCTTCAACTCTCAAGTACAGGGCCAACTACC
>NW_016808004.1:5444960-5522414 GCF_001698545.2 Rhinopithecus bieti
AAAAAAAAAAAAAAAAAAAAAAAAAAAAAGAAAGAAAGAAAGAAAGAAAAAAAGTTTGTGTTTTAACCCTTTAATGTATTGGTCTCATAGACTCAATAGTGAACTTCATGCATTGACCTCTGAAGTATTGGTTGAAACTTGGGACAATGCTAAGCCTTGGGAGATGCAGTTTCTACTCTCGAGATGCCCACAGTCGAATATGAAAATGGGAGGGGGACAGTCGATATAATAATCTGGTATTTACAAGGCAGAGAAGTGCAGGTTTTGAGTGGGAGTGAGCTGTGGGCATGGGGGATGTGGTCAAGACATTTCTTAAAGGTAGTGACAGCTGATCTAAACTGGAATAAAGTGCAGAAGCAGAGGGAGCTGCCTAGCAAAAGTCAGAAGGGGTGTGATGGCATGGGGTGGGGGCACTGAACATGGCAGGGAAGGGAAGTGATAAGAATGGAATTGAAGAGGAGACTTCAAAGTTACCGTCCCAGGGCAAAACTAATCTGAATAAGACTAGAGGGTGCTTCTGAGGGGTAAGGGATTGGTGGCGGTTGACTGGAAAAGGGCTTAAAGGCATTTTCTGGGGTATGGGTATGGTCTATATCTTGACAGAGGTTTGGGTTTAGTGAATATACACCTAAGATTTGTGCACTTTACCGTATGGAAAATTTATATGAAAAGAAGAAACTATTAACAAATATTGAACTCTAGTTGACAGTACATGTACTAGAGTGTTCAGGGGAGTGTACTGGTTCTGCACTTTACTTTAAAATGCATCCGAGGCCGGGCGCGGTGGCTCAAGCCTGTAATCCCAGCACTTTGGGAGGCCAAGACAGGTGGATCACGAGGTCAGGAGATCAAGACCATCCTGGCTAACATGATGAAACCCTGTCTCTACTAAAAAATACAAAAAACTAGCTGGGGGAGGTGACGGGCGCCTGTAGTCCCAGCTACTCTGGAGGCTGAGGCAGGAGAATGGCGTAAAACCCTGGAGGCGGAGCTTGCAGTGAGCTGAGATCCGGCCACTGCACTCCAGCCTGGGCGACAGAGCCAGACTCTGTCTCAAAAAAAAAAAAAAAGAAAAGCATCTGAAAACCTAGATGAACTGATGGGTAGCTAGAGGGATGGCTTGATGGCATATGCATGATAAACAAATGTTATTGGCAGAATTCATGTGATGGATGTATGGGTGATCCATGTAAAATTATTTAAACATTGCTATACTTTTGAACATTTTCATAATATAATAAAATATTGGGAAAGAATGAAACAATCCTCTAAACTAAAAAAAAAAAAAAAAAAAAGAAGTTTCTGTCCTACAATCTCTTATCCATAGTATTTCTAAAATCTAAAAAGCTCTGAAAACAGCAAGTTTTCTGGAACTTTTTGTCAGTAAACCATGACCTGAACTGAGAGGAGGCTAGCTGTAGCTATGTAACTGCTTTTCACAAGCATGCACATATTTCACAGCAGATGTTTGACTGCGATGTGCTGCCCATACTCCACTGATGGAGTCATATGTTACATAGTTTATCCTCTGTATTGCCTCTCAGAAATTGGAAAAATTCCGAATTCTGAGAAACACTTGGTCTCAGGAGCTTCAGGTAACAGGCTAGAGTCTCATAAAGATTTTTCAGTGACAAGATTTTGTGACTAATTGGATGTGCAATGGGGGAGAAGGAGGACGCTGGGACGATCTCTAAATTTCTAGCTATAGACCTTCATTTTTTCATTTTTCATTATTCAGTCTTGTGATGGTTAATACTGAGTGTCAACTTGATCAGTCTGAAGGATACAAAGTATTGATCCTGGGTGTGTCTGTGAGGGGTTGCCAAAAGAGATTAACATTTGAGTCAGTGGCCTGGGAAAGGCCAGATTAAGACCCACCCTTAATCTGGGTGGGCGCAATCTAATCGGCTGCCATCGCAGCTAGAATATAAGCAGGCGGAAAATGTGAAAAGAGAGACTGACCCAGCCTCCCAGACTTCATCTTTCTCCCGTGCTGGATGCTTCCTGCTCTTGAACATCAGACTTCAAGTTCTTCAGTTTTGGAACTCGGACTGGCTCTCCTTGCTCCTCAGCCTGCAGATGGCCTATTGTGGGACCTTGTGATCATGTGAGCCAATATTTAATAAACTCCCACATATATATATGTGTGTGTGTGTGTGTGTGTGTGTGTAGGATTCTCCAGAGGGACAGAACTAATGGAATATGTATATATATATTCCACATGTCCATGGCTAAGAGGCACAGAGCTGCTCACTATATATATTATATATATATATTTAAAAAATAGAGAGAGAGCCACTCATTATATATATATAATATAGAGAGAGCCGCTCATTATGTATATATATAATGGAATATATATAATGGAATATATATAATGGAATATATATATATATATATGTTTATATTCCAAGATGGAAGAGGACAACATTATCTCTGACTCAGAAATTCTCACCCTGAGAGTCTGTAGCCTGGGCTTAGGATATATATCCCATATATATTCCATTCGTTCTGTCCCTCTAGAGAATCTTGACTAATACAAATCTTCTAACAAATATTGATTGAACACCTGCTGTGTGGCAGACATGATATTTTGAAGGGATACAACTATGGATGAATAAGGCAAATAATGATGAAGTGCTTTGGGAGAAATAAGGCAGCATTGCTGAGAGTTACTGGTGCAAGGGAGGAGGATGCTTATTAAGGGAGAGGCATTTGAGCTGACAAAGATGCAGGAGAAGGGCCAGGCTGCACAGAACCTAGGGAAATTTATGAAAGAACGTGCTGCACAGAGGAAACAGCAGGCTCAGAGACAGCAGCAACCAGAGCCAGGTGGCACGTGGCGAGGTGAGGCTGAAGAGAAGAAGCTGCATGCTAAGCATATCCTGAAAATATCTTTCAGAGTATGGTTTAGCTTGGTGGTGTGGCCTTCTGAAGCATCAAAGGCAGAAGCTCTAGAAAGCTGGCCGGAGGCCAAAGCCAGACTTCCCCAGAAAACAGGATCTCACCAATGCTAAGATTGGTGTTGCAACATCACCCAAGTCTCCCTCCCTGTGAGGGCTCTGGTTGTGTGGTTGGCCCAAGGGTCTCAGAAACAGAGTCCCCCTGAGACAAACCATTGAGACTCACTCCTTCCTCCAGACAGTTACTCTGGAAGCATTTAAGGCCCCAGCCTCTTGTCCTCTTGGGCCCCAAGGAAAGTAGTCTTCATGAAAAGGCATGTTCTAGTACCAAGTATTTCTTTTGTATATTGTATGTAGTAGCCAAATATTATAAACAAAGTAAATGTCCTTAAAAAGAATAATTATGGTAAGTTTGAAATTATATCAAGACAAAGACCAGGCATAGTGGCTTATGTTTGTAATCCCAGCACTTTGAGAGGCCAAGGCGGGCAGATCATTTGAGACCAGAAGTTCGGGACCAGCCTGGCTCAACATGGCAAAACGCTGTCTCTACTAAAAACACAAAAATTAGCCAGACGTGGTGGTGCTTGCCTGTAATCCCAACTACTCGGGAGGCTGAGGCACAAGAATCACTTAAACCAGGAGGCAGAGGTTGCAGTGATCCAAGATCGCACCACTGCACTCCAGCCTAGGCGACAGAGTCTTGCTCTGTCTCAACAAAAAAAAAAAAAAAAAGAAAGAAAGAAATTATATCAGGACACAAAGCTACTGAAAATCAGAATTTAAAAGAAGAGGAGTGTATGGCAGTCTAGACTGGCCCTGAGTTGCTCATCATTGGGTAATAGGTCTTGGGGGTTCATTATTCTGTCTACATTTTTGATATGTTCAAAGTTTCCCATGATAAAAAACTGTAAATAGAAAAAGAGAGATCGTGGTCTGTCTATACTGTGGAATAATGATACAGGCTTTAAAAAGAACAAAGAAGCTGTTTGTATACTACTTGGGAACAATCTCTAAGATATATTGGTAACAAAAAAAATAGGGTGCACACTAGTGTGTATAGCATGTTTGCATTTATGAAAAATGCACTCTCTCTATATATGTGCTTGTACAAGTATAGAATAGCCCTACAAGGGTACATAAGATATGGATAACAGCAGACACAAGAAGGTCCCAGGGCTCAGCCCTCCAATTTTCTCTCTATATATTTACTCCCTGATGATGTCTATGTCTCTTGGTGTTACAAGCCATTGACTCCCAAATTCAGGTTCTGTGTGTGAGCCTGCAGCTAGGAGCCTCCCCCTCCTAATTGCAGGCTCACATACACAACCTGAATGTGTAATAGGCATCTCAAACTTACATGTCAAGGTCAGAATTTCTGGTTTTACTCTCCACTCCACTCCACTCCTCCACTCCCATTACAGTGAATGAGAACCGCATCCTCCCAGCTGTTTAAGCAGCAAACTGTGGCTCAGTTCTTGACTCCTCTCTTTCTTTCATACTCCACATCCAATTCACTGAAAAATTATGTTGGTTTTACCCTTAGAATCCAACCCCCTCTGAACATCTCTACCATCAGCACTTGATCTAAGCCATCATCTCTTACCTGGATTACCGCAACAGTAAAATTCACCCTTGTTGGTGTACGGCTCTATGAGCTTTGGCCAATGCATAAAATCAGGTAATCACCATCACAATCAAGATACAAAACAGACTCATAACCCTCAAAAAAAAAAAACAAAAAATAAAAGAAAAAAAACCCTTTGTGATCAATCCCTCCTTCTCCTTTAACCTCTGGCAGCTACTTATCTATGTTCTCTGTCTCTACAAGCTTTGCTTTTTCCAGAACATTATACAAGTGGAAGCATACAGTAGGTAACCTTTGGGGTCCAGCTTCTTTCACTTAGCATAATGCATTTGAGACTTATCCATGTTGTTGTGTGTGACTGCAGTGTGTGATCCTTTTTATCACTGTGTAGTATTACATTGTATGGATGGATCATCATTTGGTTGCCCAGTCACCTGTTGAAGGGCATTTGGGTTGTTTCCAGGTTTTGGCTATTATAAAGCTGTTCTAAAGACTCATGTATAGGTTTCTATGTGAACGTAAGTTTCACTCGGGTAAACACCAAAAGTGAGATTGTTGGGTCATATGGCTAGTGGGTTTTAACTTTATAAGAAACTGCTAAACTGTTTTCCAGAGTGGCTGTATCATTTTACATTCCCGCAGCAATGTATAAGAGTTTCAATTGCTCAGCATCATCAGTTGTAGTTGGTATTGTTGAGTGTCTTGTTTTTGTTTTTGTTTTAGAGATGGGGTCTCACTCTGTTGCCCAGGCTGGAGTGCAGTGGCACAATCATAGCTCACTGCAGTCTCAAACTCCTGGGCTCAAACCATCCTCCCATCCCAGCCACCTGGGTAGCCCAACCAATTTTTAAAATTTTTTGTAAAGATGGAGTCTCGCTATGTTACCTAGGCTGTTTTGTTTTTAATTTTAGCTTTTCTTGCAGGATGTAGTGGCTCATGCCTATAATCGCAGCACTTTGGGAGGCCAAGGTGGGAAGATCATTTGAGCCCAGGAGTTGGAGACCAGCCTGGGAAACATAGTAGGGCTCCATCTCTACAAAAAATACAAAAATTGGCCGGGCATGGTGGCACATGACTGTGGTCTCAGCTACTCGAGAGGCTGAGGTGCGCGGATCTCCTGACCCCAGGAGGTCAAGGCTGCAGTGAGCCATGATCATGCCACCACCCCAGCCTGGGCAACAGAGCAAAACCTTGTCTCAATAGCAATTGTAATGTTGGCCTTTCCAATAGGTGTGTTGTGGTTTCTCATCGTGGTTTTAATTTACTGAAGCTGTTCTTTTACTAGGACTCCCTGCATCTGCTCTTGTTCTCCTACAGCCTATTCTGCTTACAGAAGCTGGAGTGAGCCTTTGTCTCTTCATCTCACTTGGAGGAAGAGCCACAGTCCTTACAGCAGCACAGTGGCAGGCAAATGGGGCCATGCACACGCACAGCGCAGCAGAGACACACACACACACGTGCCGCACACACACACAGATGCACGCACACAGTGACACACGGGACATACACCGATGCAGATGCAGAGACACACAGATGTTGGCACACGGTGCACAGCGGCAGAAATGAGGGCATGGCACGTGCACAGAGACATACATGCATGCACACACACAGAGATGCACGCGCACACACATGCACACACACGAGACACACATGCACACATGCACGCACACACACGTGCACACAGTGGCAGGCAAATGGGGCCATGCACACACATAGAGACACACAGACGCACATGCATACACCCGTGCACACGCACAGATACACAGACGCACACACACACGTGTGCACAGCAGCAGGCAAATGGGACCATGCATAAGCACAGAGACACGCACGCACACATGCACATGCACACATACAGACACACGCACATGCACAGAGACAAACACACACACACATAAACACACCATGCTACCTTCCTGAACTCATCTCCTGTTTTCTTCTGGCTCCAGCCACACTAGCCCCCTTGCTGTTACTCAAAACCCCCAAGCAAGGACCAGAGCATTTTTCTCCCAAACCTCTAAATGGCTCACCCCTCACCTCCTCCAAGTTCAGCTGTCACGTCCTGCATGAGCCCTGCCCTGGACAGCCTCTCTAAAAGTACAGTCCCCTCCCTACTCCTGATCCCACTTATCCTGCTCCAGTTTTTCCTTTGCGCATATCACCTTTGAACATACGTGTATGGTTTATTTCCTTATTATGTTCATTCCTCATTATCTGTCTCCCCCTGGGTTTAGCACAGTGCATATAGGTGGTGCTCAATAAATGTTATCTCCAGGGAGGGGAACAGATTGGCTGGAGGGAAGACAGGAAGACATTTTACTTGAAATACATTGGCATTTTTTGAATTTTAACTCATGTGAAAGTATTACCTATTCAAGAAATACATTTTTCAAAATTTTAAAAAATGTCCTAAAGGTACCAGTGGGACTAAGTTTCCTTAGTTTGTATCCCCAAGGGAAGAGTTACAAATGCTTTATCACTGTCCCCTGTGGACAGACTGACTCCTCACCCCACCCCAGCCCACCCCGTCATGCCCCTCTCTGTTTCTCTCCCTGTGCCTGGTGACCCTGAACCTGTGCAATCCTGCACACACACCGTGCTCATCCACCCCATCCCAACACTCACCCGCGGTCTACTTCCTTGGACTGGCACGCCCTCTGGAAGCTTCCTCAAACCTCTGGGGACTGGATTGGTTACCTCCATGTCATGTTCTGCACAGTCATGCTTTTTGAGGACAAATGACAGAAACTCACAGTGAAACTGACTTACGCAAAAAAGGGAACATGCTGGCCCATGATGTAGTGAAAAGCACAGACACTGCTTGTGTCCAGTCCTGCTCCCACCAGCTGGAAATTGTGGAGCCTTGGGCACATTACAAAACTGCTTTGTGCCTCAGTTTCTTCATTTGTCAAAAGGGGCATAATACTTCCTAACTCACAGGGTAGTGACGATTATATGAATTGGTATGTCTATAGCACTCAGAGCAATTCCTTGTATATTAATAAATGCTAAATCAGTGTTTGTGAATTTAAATAAACAAACCTAGCTAAAAAGTCTGGGGGAAGAGCTTGCTTCATCCAGGGGCTCAGATGACAACATGAGGACACTGACTTTGTCTCTTTCTCTCCGTTCCTCCTTCCTCTGAGTTGTCTCCATTCCCAGACAGGCTGCCCCCTCACAATGACAAAGTGGCTGTCAGCAGCACCACAAAGTCCCCAAATCAAGTCTCCTTGGCCCTGATGAAGTCATGTGCCCCTGCACCAAGAGAGAAATCCAGTGCTCTGCCTAGCCAGGTGTGGGTCATAAGCCCACCCCAAGAACGGGGGTAAGGAGGAACCAGGGGATCCCCTACAGGAAATGGAGAGCTATTCCCAGCAAAATGCAGGTTGCTTCACGCCTCCTATAGTGTACTATGTTTCTGTCCTACCATCCCTCCCACTAAGCCAAGTTCCCTTTATACCAGGCAGGTACTCCAGAGCTCTTCCCCTTCCTGGTAGCTGAGCATGCCTAGAGAGCAAGGGCCTCACCTTGCACATCTTTGATAGCCCTGGGCCTGGCACACGCAAAGCCCCACAACTGCTTCTTGAATGCACTCACCCCCAAACCTCTAGCCCATGAAGACATCCTCCTCTGCAAAAGACTCCCTGGGCCCCCTACAGTTCCACAGGCTGGACACAGTCCCTGGGAAAATTAGTGATGGGAAACAGCCTGCAGAACTGCGATTATTTGGGATTTGTTCTTCATGTTAATGCGATGCTGGTTCCTTTCTGTTTCTTTAATGCCATTTTGTACTAAGGTAGTTCAAAGTTCTTTACAAACAGCTAGTAATTAATTCAACTTCATTAAGGCCAATTAATCCAGGATTAATTATAAATTTGCCCAGAGGAAGTTATTATACTTTGCTCTTTGATTTGAGTTTTGGCTTTAAAGAGTCTTTCAGGAGTGAAATGGAAATTTCCCTTTTCTCTGAGGGTATCTACCTCGCCAGTAATTGTGTTAACCATGTGCCTTCCTCAGTAGGTCCCATGCCAACCTCTAAGGAGGCTGCCACCCAGGTCAGCTGAGCTACATAACATTCCAGCATTAATCAGATCTGCCAATGCCACATTTAGCCGGGGGTCAAGGAAGCCTGATATAGTGGCAAGAACTCCTCCACGCGGGTTCATATCATGGCTGGACCTCATGTGTGACTTCACCATCTCTTCCACCTGCAAAATGGGCATCACAGTGTTTCACAAGATCATTGTGGTTGGTAGTGGTCAGCACCTACTCCCTCTTCTTTTGTAAGACCTCCTTAATTCTCCTTGGAAACTTCTCCCCTCCTTTCTTCCAGGTCACTAGGGGGCTGACCCCAATCTCAGTTCCAGGGATGAACCTGAGACTTAGTACTAACCAAGCAGCATGGTCCATCCTGCTGGCTGCAGTGACTGGATTGTTAGTGAGCCTAACAACCCAAGTTGGCCTAGTCACAGCCAACCCCGGCATATTTCCCAGGGCAAGCAATACAAAAGTGTACTCTTTGCCACTGGACTGAAATCTGGAGCATGCAGGCCTGGGCTATGATGGGATCTCAGGAGAGGAGCCAGGCCATGGCAGAATAGTGGTCTCCCAAAGATGTTCACATCCTGCAGCCAGTGAATATGTTACCTTCCATGGCCAAAGGGACTTCACAGATGTGATTAAGATAAGGGTCTTGGCAGGGCACTGTGGCTCACGCCTGTAATCCCAGCACTTTGGGAGGCTGAGAAGGGCGAATCACAAGGTCAGGAGTTCGAGACCAGCCTGACCAACATAGTGAAACCCTGTCTGTACTAAAAATACAAAAATTAGCCAGGCATGGTGGCACATGCCTGTAGCTCCAGCTACTCGACAGGCTAAGGCAAGAGAATTGCTTGAACCCAGGAAGCAGAGGTTGTGGTGAGCCACGATTGTGCCACTGAACTCCAGCCTGGGCAACAGAGCGAGACTCTGTCTCAAAAAAAAAAAAAAAAAAAAAAATCGATAAGGGTCTTGAGATGAGGAGATGATTCTGGAGTATCAGGGTGGGCCTGGTGTTATCATGAAGAGACCTTATAAGAGGCAGGAAGGTCTGGGCGCTGTGGCTCATGCCTGTCATCCCAGAACTTTGGGAGGCTGAGGCTGAGGTGGGTGGATCACCTGAGGCCAGGAGTTCAAGACCAGCCTGGCCAACATGGTAAAACCTCGTCTCTAATAAAAATACAAAAATTAGCTGAGTGTGGTGGCATGTGCCTATAATGCCAGATACTACTCAGGAGGCTGATGTGAGATAATTGCTTAAACCCGGCAGGTGGAGCTTGCAGTGAGCCAAGATCGCCCCTCTATACTCCAGCCTGGGCGACAGAGTGAGACTCCATCTCAAAAAAAAAAAAAAAAAAAAAAAAGGAGAGAGGCAGGAGGGTCAGAGGTAGAAGGATGACATCATCATAAGAAAGACTCAACCGGCCATTCCATTTTTGGCTTTGAAGGTGGAAAGGGGACTTGAGTCCAGGCATGTGGGCAGCCTGAGGAAAACGAGAAAATGGATTCTCCCCCGGAATCCCCGGAAAGGAATGTGGCCCTAACAACACGTTCATTTTAGCCCAGCGAGACCCACTTTGGACTTCTGGCCTCCAAAACTGTAAGATTATTGATTTGTGTTGTTTTAAGCCACTAAATCTGTTGTGGCAGCAATAGGAAACCAATACAAACATTTAACTGGAGTGTCAAATCTATGTTTGTATTTATTGATTAAATGGATGGCTCCTCCTAATTCCACCCCACCTCATCAGAGCTCTGCAGGGTCTTTACCAGGCTTATTCCACATCCTAGACCCAGGACCACAATTTGACAGTTAAGACCTTCACCGGAAGAGACCTCAATGCCTGCCCTCTTGTCAAACCGGCTGCATTCGTCCAGGCTACCCTGATTGACCTCTGACCCCACTACCATGTGCTCTAGACAGGGCCCATGGGAGACCCAGGCTGCCCACGTTCCCAGGCAGACTCTGGGAGTCAGCGGATGTGGCCAGGTTTACCCGTTGCAGTGGGACGTGCCTGCTGAAACAGAAACACTGCTGCCAGCAGAGGACTTTATGCTGGGAGGCATGGGCTCTGCCCTTGCTAACCTGACCTCTGTCCCCAGCCCAGCTTCCTATCTCTAGGTTCCAAAGCAGTTCCTGTGAGTGCCCAAGGGTACTGTTTCTATTTAAAAAGTATGGCAAGTACTCTCTTCAGCAGCACATATACTAAAATTGGAATGAGACAGAAGCAGTTAGCATGGCCCCTGGGCAAGGATGACACACAAAACAAAAATTAATTAAAAACATAATCATGAAGGGGGAAAAGCATGACAAAATCTACTGCTAAGGACAGGACACACAGAGAGAAGGCAACTATTAAGAAAAGAAAGTCAGGCATGGGGGCTCATGCCTATAATCCCAGCACTTTGGGAGGCCGAGGTGGGTGGATTGCCTAAGGTCAGGAGTTCGAGACCAGCCTGACCAATATGGTGAAACCCTGACTCTACTAAAAATAAAAAATTAGCTGGGCGTCGTGGTGGGTACCTGTAATTCCAGCTACTCAGGAGGCTGAGGCAGGAGAATCGCCTGATCTGGGGAGGCAGAGGTTGCCGTGAGCCGAGATCATGCCACTACACTTCAGTCTGGGTGACAGAGCAGACTCCGTCTCAAAAAAAAAAAAAAAAAAAAAAAACGTAAAGAAAAGAAAAAAGTCCATGTCTTCACACTCGAAGGTGCTGACACCATGTGTTATGCCCCTCCCAGTGCTAGAGTCCCTTGTTAAGATCTCATTTAATTATCTTAATAATCCTGTGAATGTTGTCATCACCGTTTTACAGATGGCAGAGGGAAATGAGAGGTAACTTGCTCAGAAAAAGCAGGATTTGAACCTGGGTCATTTTGTGAGGTAAGGGCTACCAGGCCACCTGGAGCATCAGGACAGACCCCTCTGTTCCCAGCTGAACCTTGGTTTATGTCAGCTTTCCCCAACCTCGGTGATATGAAAAACCATCTTCAGAATTTCTGTGCTATCTAGGGAACACCTATGACTTAATTATCATTTTTCTTTCAATTGACCTGCTTTTTTTACTTAGTGAAGTATTTCCCCAAACATAGAAAACTATTATCGCTTACCAGAAATAGTCAGAAACCACAAAATAAATACAATAAAACAACAGTAGCCTTTCCAAAGAATCTTTAATAAAAAGGAAGTCTAGCAGGTACAGTCACGTGTCTCTTAATGCCAGGGATACTTTTTGAGAAATTTGTCTTTAAGTGATTTTGTCATTGCATGAACATCATAGAGTATACTTATACAAACCTAGATGGTATATATACTAGTACATGTACATTTTTTAAATCTGGAAAACTAAGTGTCCCATCATCTTTACTGAATATTGAATATCAATCATTTCCCCTACTTGATCTGAAATGCCAATATCAAGTTCCATATATCAGGTTTTATATATGCTCCATGATAATCTTATGGGACCACTGTCTTATATGTGTCCTGTCATTGACCAAAATGTTGTTATGGGATACATGAAGGTATGAGGAAGGAATTAAAAGCACACTCCAGCACACTAAAACTTACTAAAAGAAAACTAAAAAGGCAATAGTGTTCTCACTACATAAATCGATGTTAGTTACTTTTATGACTTTGTACCACCTATAAGGTGTCAGCAAAATCATCTGTATCCCCTTTGGCCCCAGAAGTCAGCCTAGGTCTGAAATAATAAGCATGCCCATTAGCTTACCAATAATTAGAAAGGTGGATAAGTCCAAATGCTGCTGAGGACGTGGGAGCAGTTGCAGGCAGTGTGCCTATAATCTAAAAGCCAGCAGCCCCAACCCTGAGTAAGCTTTGTTCTCAGGTCTATTAGCAGACAAGGATGAGGATGTTCATTGCAACTCTGTTGTAATTGTGGAGAGTTAGAGGCAGTGGAAGGCCTAACACTGGGAGGAGAATAAGATGCGGTGGATGCTTAGGGTGGGACTTGGACAACAGCAGGGATTGCCAATCTGGTGGGAAGCAATGAGAAATGGAGAGATTGTACACACACACACACACACACACACACACACACACACACACACACACACAAAACATACACATACATCACACCCTCGGTGTTGGGTGAAAAATGTAAGAAACAGAATGAGATCTGTAGTACAAGGTCATGTATGTACTTGTTTATATAAATGAATGCCACTTATTTACCAGGGATAGAAAGCCACCCAGGACCTGGACCAAATGCATTAGAGTGGGCACCTCCATGGGGAAATGAAATCAGAGTGGAGATTAGGGAGAGGGGCAATATTTAAAATAAAATAAATCAAGAGAGCTTACTGGCTGGGCATAGTGGCTCAGACCTGTAATCCCAACACTTTGGGAGGCCGAGGCGGGTAGATTACTTGAGGTCAGGAGTTCGAGACCAGCCTGGTCAACATGGTAAAACCCCATCTCTACTAAAAATACAAAAAAATTAGCCCGGTGTGGTGGTGTGTGCCCATAATCCCAGTTACTCTGGAGGCTGAGGCAGGAGAATTGCTTGAACCCAGGAGGCAGAAGTTGCAGTGAGCCGAGATCACGCCACTGTACTATAGCCTGCGTGACAGAGCGAGACTCCTTCTCAAAAAAAAAAAAAAAAAAAAAAAAAAAGAGCTTACCACTGGCCCACTTACCCAAAATGATAGTGACTCATGAAACTGAACGGAAGATGAACTCAATTCTCTGCATCTGAGATCCGGAAGAAAGAGAAAAATAAAATAGACATAGGCAAGGACCTATGAATGGGGTGATGTGGCTGCAGTGCAGGGTGTCAAAGGGGTGGGAGATGAGGCTGGAGTGATAGAGAGCCAGGCCATCCCCAGTGCTGGGTTGAGAATTTGCACTCTCTTCTGAAAGCACAGGGAGTTGTTGAAAGTTGCTAAGCAGGGGAATGATCTAGTGGGGTGGTCTCTCTGGTGGCCAGGAGGGAGGAGGGTAAGAGAAGGGGTGGAGCCTCCAAGTGAGTAGACCATTTACTCATTGAACAAATATTTTCTGAGCATTTTATATGTGCCCGACACAGGCCTGGAAACTGGGGGTTCCGCAGTGAAAAGAACAAACAAGAATCCCTACCTTGGTACACACCCAGTTATGGTAGGGAAGGCAGGCAATAAACAAATAAGCAATAGATGTATAGTGTATGTTATGTGGTGATGAATGCTGTGGGAACAACTAAGATGGGGGAAGGGGAAAAGCTGGTTTGGGTAAGCAGGAAGTTTCAATTGCAAATGTGGCCAGGGAAGGTCTCCCCTGGAGAGAATCCTGAAGAAAGTGAGGAGTGATTATATAATAATTACCGGGGGAGAAATGCTGAGGCCTGATCAAGGGATAGGGCGCCAAGCCACTGACTAGAGCACCGGGCCCTGTAGGTTTCAAAATGTTCTAGAATCACATGGGAAGGTGGTGCCACCTAGGTTTCCACACATGACTCCACATTGAATCTGCAAAATGTCAGTTGCTCTTGTTACAGCATCTAGCCCCCTCAGGTGGGAATTTTAAAATCACTCCTTGCCAGCAACAACTATTCTTTTTATTTTGTTTTGTTTTGCGTTATGAGACAGGGTCTTGCTCTGTCACCCAGGCTGGAGTGCAGCGGCATGATCATGGCTCACCGTAGCCTCCACCTCCTGCGCTCAAGCCAGCTTCCCATCTCAGCTTCCTCAACAGCTGAGACCACAGGTGCATACCACCACACCTGCCTCATTAAGAAAAAAAAAAATTGTAGAGACGGGGTATCACCCTATTGCCCAGACTGGAAACCAACTATTCTTGTTACCTCTTTAGAGAGCTCTTTGAGGTTATTTTGTTGGAAGTAGCCTCCCATCCCCACTCTCCTCTGTCACAGCATCCTGCTGTGAAGTCTTCCGGTGTCACCAGTTGGAACAACCTGCTTAGTTGCTTACATGTTAATAAACCCTCTCCCTCACTTAAAGGTTAGCTCTGTGAGGGCTGTTGCTTCCTGCTGTATCTTCGAGGCCTAGAGGAGTGTCCAGCTCATAGAAAGCACTTCATAAACATTTTTGAATGAATGGACAAATGTGTCTATAGCTCAGGCATTGGGTCCAGGTAGAAGTTATGTGTGTGTTTGGGATTCCCTGATGAGGGGTGGTAGCTGAAAGCAGGGGCCGGGAGGTGCATGGGCTCGGGGAAAGTACCTAGAATGAAAAATGAAGTGAGCCGAAGTCAGAATGTGGGGAAATGCTGAATGGTCAAGGGTGAGCCACAGGAAACATTAGTGAGAGAGCTGGAGAAGCCACAATCAGGGACCAGGCGCACCCCCGAAGCCAGGGAGCAGCCTTTGCCAGTGGCCTCCTCATTCTCCACTCTTCTTTCTTCCTTTCTGACAGAGCTCCATTTAGATTTTGGGAAGAGGTGTCCTCAGGTAAAAGCCTTTTCACACTCCCATCCTGCTTTGCCATTAGCGAGGGGTGTGTGACCCAGTTCTGGACAGTGAGATGTAAGTGGGCACCACTGGTTGGGTTTCCTAGAAAGCCCCGTAGAGGGGACAGTCTTTGCTGGCCAGGATCTTCAGCATTTAGCCAATGGCTCTTTCTCTGTCCTTATTTTTCCTGCCTGGGATGTGGAAGTGAAGCGTGGAGATGCAGCAGCCATCCTTGAATCACAAGAACCAAAGCTGTATGCTATGGGTGAGGGAGCATGAGACACAATCCCCTACTTGCTGAAGCTACTATGTGTCTTGTTTTTTGTTACTTGAAGTCAAAAGCCTTCCTAATTGACACCGTAAGTGAGTTGAGAGTTTCCAGATAGGTTTGGTGGTCAGTGGTGTTAAATGTTGCACAGAAATCCTATAAGCTTGGAAGATGTCTGGAGAATTTGGCTCTTGAGAATTCAATTTTACCTTTTTTAAAAAAAAAATTTCTGGTAAAATATATATAAAATCTTTTAAGCGATGGTTAAGTGTACAATTCAGTGGTATTAAGTACATCCAAGATATTGTGAAACCATCATCACTATCTATTTCCATAACTTTTTTATTATCTCAAAAACAAAATCTGTACTTATTGATAATAACTTATCACCTCTCCCAACTCCTGTTAACCTCTATTCTACTTTCTGTCTCTATGAATTTGCCTATTACAGGTATTTCATATAAGTAGAATCATACATATTTGTTTATACCTATGTGTCCTTTTGTGTCTGGCTTATTTCACTTATCATAATGTTTTCAATGTTCATCCGTATTGTAACATGTGCCAAAAGAACTTCATCCTCTTTTTTTTTTTTTTTTTTTGAGACGGAGTCTTGCTCTGTCGGCCAGGCTGGAGTGCAGTGATGCAATCTCAGCTCACTGCAACCTTTGCCCCCCCAGATTCAAGCAATTCTCCTGCCTCAGCCTCCCGAGTAGCAGACATATAGTTGTTCATAGTATTTTTAGTAGAGACAGGGTTTCCCCATGCTGGTAAGGCTGGTCTCGAACTCCTGACCTTGTGATCCACTCACTTTGGCCTCCCAAAGTGCTGGGATTACAGGCGTGAGCCACTGTGCCTGGCCTAATGATGTCATCCTTGTTATGGATGAATAATATTCCATTGCATGTGTAGTTCACATTTTGTTTGTCATTCATCCACTGATGAACACGTGGGTTGTTTCCACCCTTTGGGAATTGTGAATATTGCTGATATGAACATGGGTACAGAAGAATCCGTTTGAGTCCCTATTTTCAATTCTATTAAACATTGAATTAGGAGAGGAATTGTTGGGTCATATGGTAAATCTACGATTAACTTTTTGAGGTATCAAGACATTTTCCACAGCAGCTGCACCATTTTACATTCCCACCAGCACTGCACAAGGGTTCCAATTTCCCCATATCCTTACCAACACTTGTTGTTTTACATTTTTAAATTATAGCCATCTTGGGGGGTATGAAATAGTATCTCACTGTGGTTAGTATTTTCATTTCCCTGATAACTAATGATGTTAAACATCGTTTCATGTGTTTATTAGCCATTTGTGTGTCTTCTCTGGAAAATTGTCTATCACGTCCTTTATCCATTTTTTAATTGGATTGTTTGTTTTTTTGTTTTGAGTTGTGGGAGTTCTTTATATATTCTAAATATTAAACCCTCATGGGATATATGATTTGCAAATATTTTCTCCCATTCTGTGAGTTGTCTTTTTAATTTTTTTTTTTTTTTTTTTTTTTTGAGACGGAGTCTCGCTCTGCTGCCCAGGCTGGAGTGCAGTGGCCGGATCTCAGCTCACTGCAAGCTCCGCCTCCCGGGTTCACACCATTCTCCTGCCTCAGCCTCCCGAGTAGCTGGGACTACAGGCGCCCGCCAGGTCGCCCGGCTAGTTTTTTGTATTTTAGTAGAGACGGGGTTTCACCATGTTAGCCAGGATGGTCTCGATCTCCTGACCTCGTGATCCGCCCGTCTCGGCCTCCCGAAGTGCTGGGATTACAGGCTTGAGCCACCGCGCCCGGCCACTTGTATCAAGTTTTGAAATCACAAATGATGTATATCCCACCTTTGTTCTTTTTCAGGATTATTTTGGCTATTTGGGGTTCCTTGAAATTTCATATGAATTTTAGGATGAGTTTTTCTGTTTTTGCAGAAACACGCCATTTGGATTCCAGTAGAAATGTGTTGGTTCTGCAGACCACTTTGGATAGTATTGTCATCTTAACAATATTAAGTCTTCTAATCTATGAATCCAGAATGTCTATTTATTTAAGCCTTCTGTAAATTCCTTCAACAGTGATTTGCTTCCACCTCCTTTGATGTACAAGTCTTGCACCTCCTTAGTTAAATTTATTCCTATTTTATTCTTTTTGATACTGTTGTAAATGGAATTTTTTAAATTTCTTTTTTTAGTGTTGTTTTTTGCTAGTGCATAGAAATACAATTGATTTTTATGTCAATTTTGCATCCTGCAACTTTGCTCAGTTTGTTTATTAGTTCTAAAAGGGTTTTTTGTTGTTGTTTGTTTTAGAGACAGAGTATCACCCTCTCGCCTAGGCTGGAGTGCAGTTGCACAATCATAGCTCACTGCAGCTTTGAACTCCTGGGCTCAGGTGATTCTCCTGCGTTGGCCTCCCAAAGCTCTGAGACTGCAGATGAGAACCACTGCTCTTGGCCTCTAACAGTGTTTTTTGGATGGATTCTTTAGGATTTTCTACATATAGGATTACTGCCATTTAAGACAGAAGTAGTTTTACCTCTTCCTTTTCAATTTGGATGCCCTTTAATTCATTTTCTTGCCTAATTGCTCTGTGTAGAACTTCCAGTACCATGTTGAGTAGAAGTGGCAAAAGTGGACATCCTTGCTTGTTCTTGATAGGGGGAAATTTTAGTTTTGCTTGTTTGTGTTTTGTTGTTGTTGTTGTTGTTTTGTTTTTAGCAGAGGTTTACTAGGCAGAAGAGAAGAAAAAGAAAAACAGGCCGGGCGCGGTGGCTCGCGCCTGTAATCCCAGCACTTTGGGAAGCCGAGGCAGGCGGATCACGAGGTCAGGAGATCAAGACCTTCCTAGCTAACACAATGAAACCCCATCTCTACTAAAGATACAAAAAATTAGCGGGGCGTAGTGGCGGGCGCCTGTAGTCCCAGCTACTAGGAAGGCTGAGGCAGGAGAATGGCGTGAACCCGGGAGGCGGAGCTTGCAGTGAGCCGAGATGGCGCCACTGCACTCCAGCCTGCGCGACAGAGCGAGACTCCATCTCAAACAAACAAAAAAACAGAGAAAGAGCTCACTCTACAGAGAGGGGTCTCCAAGTGGAAAGAACCGGTGGGTCGTGGATGCACAGGATTTTATAGTCAGGTTTGAGGAGGCATGCCTGATTTACATGCGGAACTGTCATACACAAAGAGGATAAGAGATATGGCGGTCGCAGACAGGAAAGGAAGAAATTACCGTAGGAAAGTTGGAGACCCCGTTGCCAACACTTCATGGTGTTCAGAGGCCAGGGGTCAGTCCAAAAGCCTTTGGATAACACTGTGGAGTAGCCCCGCCAGAAATCCTCAGTTGCTCCAAAACCTCCTCCAGTCTCATGCCACAGCTAAGTCCTCCATGATAGGAAGCTGATTCAAACATAAGCCAATATGCCCAGCAACCCATGTGTACTGGGGGATTCTCCATGTTCTCCCTAGCGAGGCTGTCCCCCAAGTCTTGTAAGGCTGGCAGCCACGCTAATCATTTTTAAATGGCTGAAGGGGGCCCAGTATTTGGTTTGATTTAGTTCTAAAATGGAGGCTGAGAGCCTTGAAATGAAAGGACAGAGTTGGAGTCTGCTACTCTACTCACTTTTTCCATGAATGTTGTACATTGGTATCCCAGACAAGGTCCCCAATATGAAGCGGCTACGTTGTCTGGGGTATGTACCCTGGGATTTGTTGTCTCGTGCCAGGAAAATTTAGGACATGGACATACACAAGGAATTTGGGAGCAGAGGTTTAATAGGCAGAAGAGAAAAGAAAGAGAAATAGCTCTTTCTGTATAGAGAGAAATGTCTCAGAGCGGAAAGGACCCGGTCTCTTACCATTATGATGTCAGCTGTGGGTTTTTCATAAAGAAGTTTGTATCATTTGAGACTGGGCACGGTGGCTCATGCCTGTAATCCCAGCACTTTGGGAAGCCTAGGCGGGCAGATCACCTGAGGTCAGGAGTTTGAGACCAGCCTGGCAAACATGGTGAAACCCTGTCTCTACTAAAATACAAAAATTAGCTGGGCATGGTGGCAGGTGCCTGTAATCCCAGCTACTTGGGAGGCTGAGGCAGGAAAATCGCTTGAACCCAGGAAGTGGAGGTTGCAGTGAGCCCAGATCAGGCCACTACCCTCCAGCCTGGGCAAAAGAGCGAGCCTCTGTCTCAAAAAAATATAAATAAAAAAAAATAAAATAAAAAATTTTAATTATATGGGTACATAGTAGATACATACATTTATGGACTACATGAGATATTTTGACACAGGCACACAATGTATAATAATCACATCAGGGTAAATAAGGTATTCATCATCTCAAACATACATCATTTATTTGTGTTACAAACAACCCAATTATACTCTTTTAGTTATTTTAAAATGTACAATAAATTATTGTTGACTATAGTCAGGCTGCTGTGCTATCAAACACTAGATTTTATTCATTCTAACTATAGTTTTGTACCCATTAACCATTTCCACTTCCCATCCCCACTCCCCTTCCCAGCCTCTTGTAACCATTATTGTACTCCCTATCTCCATGAGTTCAATTCTTTTAATTTTTAGCGTTGACAAATGAGTGAGAACATATAAAATTTGTCTTTCTGTGCCTGGCTTGTTACACTTAACATCATGACCTCCAGTTATATCCATGTTGTTGCAAGTGACAGGATCTCATTCTTTTTATTTTCTTTATCCATTCACCTGTTAATGGACACTTAGGATGCTTCTAAATTGTGGCTATTGTGAATAGTGCTGCAGTAAACATGGGAGTACAGATGTCTCTTCAATATACTGATTCCTTTTTCTCCAGATCATCACTAGCATTTTTTATTGCCTGCTTTTGGATAAAAGCCATTTTAACTGGAGTGAGATGATACTCATTGTACTTTTGATTTGCATCTCTCTGATGATCAGTGATGGTGAGCACCTTTTCATAAACCTACGTGCCATTTGTATGTCTTCTTTTGAGAAACACCTATTCAGATTTTCTGCCTATTTTTTTTTTTTTTTTTTTTTTTAATTGGATGACTAGATTTTTTCCTATTGAGTTGTTTGAGCTCCTTATATTTTCTGGTTATTAATCCCTTGTCAGGTGAATAGTTTGCAAATATTTTCCCCCATTCTGTGGGTTGTGTCTTCACTTTGTTGATTGTTTCTCTCTTGTGCAGAGGCTTTTTAACTTTATATAATCTCATTTGTCCATTTGTGTTTTGGTTGTCTGTGTTTATGGATATTACTCAAGAAATCTTTGCCCAGACGGATGTCCTGGAGAGTTTCTCCAACGTTTTCTTTCAGTGGTTTCATAGTTTGAGGTCATAGATTTAAGTATGTAATCCATTTTGATTTGATTTTTGTATATATAGAGAGATAGGGGTCTAGTTTCATTTTCCCTTGTATAGATATCCAGTGTTCCTAGCACCGTTTATTGAAGAGGCTGTCCTTGCACCAGTGTATGTTCTTGGCCCTTCTAATGAGTTCATTGTGAATGTATGGATTTGTTTCTGGGTTCTGTATTCTATTCCATTAGACTATGTTTTGTTTTGTTTTAATGCCACAGACATGCTGTTTTGGTTACTATACATTTGTGGCAAAATTTGAAGTCAGGTTATATGATTGCTACAGTTTTGTTCTTTTTGCTCAGGATGGCTTTGGCTATCCTGAATCTTTCGTGGTTGCATATAGATTTTAGGATTTTTTTCTATTTCTGTGAAGAATGTCATTGGTATTTTTATAGGGATTGCACTGAATCTGTAGATTGCTTTGGGTAGTATGGACATTTTAACAATATTGATTTTTTCAATTCATAAACATGGACTCTCTTTCTTTTTTGTAGCCTCTTCAACTTCCTGCATGTTTTATAGTTTTCATTGTAGAGATCTCTCACTTCTTTGGTTGTTTATTCTTAGTATTTTATTGTATTTGTAGATATTGCAAATGGGATTGTTTTCGTGATTTCTTTTTCAGATTGTTCACAGTTGGCATATAGAAATGCTACTGATTTTTGCATGTTTACTTTGTATCCTACAACTTTATTGAATTTGTTTATCACTTTTAACAGTTTGTGTGTGTGTGTGTGTGTGTGTGTGTGTGTACGTAATCTTTAGGTTTTTGTAAATATAATATCTGCAAAGAAGAATAATTTGACTTCTTTCTTTCCGGTTTGAATGTCTTTTATTTCTTCATGTTGTGTGTTTGCTCTAGCTAGGACTTCCAATACTATGTTGAATAATAGTAGTAAAGGGGCATCCTTGTCTTGTTCCGGATTATCGGGGAAAGGCTTTCAGTTTTCCCCCATTCAGTATGACACTAGCCGTGGGTCTGTTGTATATGGCTTGCACTGTGTTGAGGTAGGTTCCTTCTATGACAAGTTTTCTGAGGGCTTTTATCACAACAGGATATTGAATTTTATCAAATGCTTTTTCAGCATCAATTTGAAATGACCATATGGCTTTTGTCCTTCATTTTATTGATATGATGGATCACACTGGTTGATTTGCATATGTTGAAACATCCTTGCATCCCTATGATAAATCCCACTTGGTGATGATGAATGATCTTTTTAATGTGTTGTTGAATTCACATTGCTAATATTTTGTTGAGGACTTTTGCAGTAATGTTCATCAGGGATATTAGCCTGTAGTTTTCTTTTTGTTTTTTGATATGTCTTTGTCTGATTTGGGTATCAGGGTAACACTGACCTCATAAAATAAGTTTGGAAGTATTCCCTTCTCTATTTTTTGGGATAGTTTGAGGAGGATTCATATTAGTTCTTCTTTAAATGTTTGGTAAAATTCAGCAGTAAAGCCATTGGGTCTCAGGTCTTTCCTTGCTGGGAGACTTTTTATTACAGCTTCAATCTTGTTACTTGTTATTGGTCTATTCAGGTTTTGGATTCCTTCATGGTTCAATCTTGGTGGGTTGTATATGTCATGAACTTATCTATTCTTCTAGGTTTTCCAATTTATTGACATATAGTTGTTCATAGTAGTTGCTCATGATCCTTTGAATTTCTGTGGCATCAGTTGTAATGTTTCCCTTTTCATCTGTGATTTCATTCATTTGGGTCTTCTCTGTTTTTTTCTTAGGGTGACTAAAGATTTGTTGATATTATCTTTTCAAATAACCAACTCTTCATTTCATTGCTTTTTTGTATTTTTTATTTCAATTTTAATTACTTCTGCTCTGATCTTTTCTTTTACTAATTTTGGATTTGGTTTGTTCTTGCTTTTCTAGTTATTTAAGATGCATCATTAAGTTGTTTATTTAAAGTGTTTCAATTATTTTTCACGTAGGCACTTACTGTTTGGTGGCCTAACATGTGGTCTATCCTTAAGAGTGATCCATGTGCTGAGGAGAATAATGTGTATTCTGCAGCTGTTGGAAGAAATGTTCTGTAAATATCTATTAAGTCCGTTTGGTCTATAGCAGATTAAGTCCCATGTTTCTTTGTTCATGATCTTTTGGTCTAATACTATTTGCTTTCTATATGTGGTGCTCGAATGTTGGATACATATATATTTATATATGCATTGTTATATCCTCTTGCTGAATTGGTCCCTTTATCATTATAATGATCTTCTTCTTTGTCTCCTTAAAAAGTTTTTGTCTTGAAATCTATTTTTTCTGCTCTAAGTATAGCTACTTCTGCTCTTTTTTGGTTTTCATTTGCATGGAACATTTTTTCCATCCCTTTATTTTCCGTGTGTGTGTCTTTGTAGGTGAAATACGTTTCTTATAAGCAATAGATCATTGGTTTTTTTTTTTTTTTTTTTTTTGACAGGGTCTCACTGTGTCACCCAGGCTGGAGTATAGTGGCATGATTATTGCTCACTGCAGCCTTGACCTTCCAGGGTCAAGTGCTCCTCCCACCTGCGCCTCCAAAGTGACTGGGACCACAGGTGCATGCCACCATGCCCGGCAAATTTTGTATTTTTTGTAGAGATGGAGTTTCGCCATGTTGTGCAGGCTGGTCTCAAACTCCTGGGCTCAAGCAATCCACCCACATTGGCTTCCCAAAGTGCTGGGATTACAGGCATGAGCCACCACACCTGGCAGGTCTTGTTTTTTCAATCCATTCAGCCACTCTTTGTCTTTTTATTGGAAAGTTTAGTCCATTTACATTCACTATTATTACTGATAAGTAAGGGTTCACTACGGTCATTTTGTTATTTGTTTTCTGATTATTTGTGGGCTTCTCTTCCTTCCTTTTTTCCTTCCTTCCTGTTTTGCGTTTTGTGATGGTGATTTTCTCTGGTGGTATCTTTAAATTTCTTGCTTTTTCTTTTTTGTGCATGTGTTGTAGGTTTTTTAATTTGTGGTTACCATGAAGCTTGCAAATAACATCTGCAGAGTTTATTTTCAACTAATGACAACTTAACAACTAATTGCAAAAAAAAAAAAAAGGAACAAAGAGAAAACTAATTAAAATTCTGCAGTTTAACTTCATCTCCCTGCTTTTAACTTTTGTTGTTTCTATGATATATATCTTATTATACTGTCATGTCTTGAAAAGTTATTGTGGTTATTATTTTTAATAGGTTCATCTTTTATTCTTTCTTAAGATATGAATAGTTTACACACCACAATTACAGTGCTACACTACTCTGTGTTTGTCTGTGTACTTACTATTACCAGTGAGTTTCTCACCTTCAGGTGAGTTCTTTTTGCTCATTAACATCCTTTTCTTTCAGACTGAAGAATTCTCTTTAGCATTTTTTGTAGGACAAGTCTGATGTTGACGAAATCCCTCAGCTCTTGTTTGCCTAAGGAAGTCTTTATTTCTCTTTTATGTTTGAAGTATATTATTGCTGGATATGCTATCCTACTATAAAAGGTTTTTTTTTCTTCAGCACTTTATTTATTTATTTACTTATTTTGAGATGGATTCTTGCTCTGCAGTCCAGGCTGGAGTTCTGTGGCGCAATCTCAGCTTACTACAACATCCACCTCCTGGGTTCAAGCGATTCTCCTGCTTCAGCCTCCTAAGTAGCTGGGACTACAGGTGCATGCCACCATACCTGGCTAATTTTTGTTCTTTTAATAGATATGAGGTTTCACCCTGTTTGCCAGGCTGGTCTTGAACTCCTGACCTCAAATGATCCACCCGCCTCGGCCTCCCAAAGTGTTGGGATTACAGGCATGAGCCACCACACCCAGCCTTCCTTTAGCACTTTAAATATGCCGCTCTTTCCAGGCCTGTAAGGTTCCCACTGAGAAGTCTGCTGCCAGATATATTGGAGCTCCTTTGTATGTTATTTGTTTCTTTTCTCTTGCTGCTTTTAGGCACCTTTCTTTATTATTGACCTTTGGAAGTCTGATTATTAAATGTATAGATATAGTCTTATTTGGGTTGTATCTGGTGTTCTATAACCTTCTTATACTTGAATATTAATTTTTTTCTCCAGGTTTGGAAAGTTCTGTTTATTATCCCTTTGAATAAACTTTCTGCACTGATCTCTCTTTCTACCTTCTTTTAAGGCGAATAACTCTTATATTTACCCTTTTGAGGCTATTTTCTAGATTTAGTAGACATGCTTCATTCTTTTTTTTTATTTTCCCCTCTTTGCATTTTATTTTTCTTTTCTTCTTCCTCTTGTTCTTCTTCTTCTTCTTTTTTTTTTAGACAAAGTTTCTCACCCAGGCTGGAGTGCAATGGTACAATCACAGCTCTCTGCAGCCTTGACCTCCCAGGCTCAATTGATTCTCTCACTTCAGCCTCCCAAGTAGCTTGGACTACAGACATGTGCCACCACACCCAGCTAATTTATTGTTATTTTTATTTTTTTGTAGAGAAGGGGTTTCACCATGTTGCCCAGGCTGGTCTCGAACTTCTGGCCTCAATTGATTTGCCACCCTTAGCCTCCCAAAGTGCTGGGATTACAGGCATAAGCCACCATGCCTGGCCACCTCTGTGTATTTGCAAATAGCCTGTCCTTTCTTTTCTTTTTTTTTTTTTTCCAACAGAGTTTCACTCTTATTGTCCAGGCTGGAGTGCAGTGGCATGATCTCTGCTTACTGCAACCTCCGCCTCTCAGGTTCAGGTGATTCTCCTGCCTCAGCCTCCCGAGTAGCTGGATTACAGGCTCCTACCACTGCCCCCGGGTAACATTTGTGTTTTCAGTAGAGATGGGGTTTCACTATGTTGGCCAGGCTGGTCTCAAACTCCTGACCTCAAGTGATCTGCCTACCTCAGCCTCCCAAAGTGCTGGGATAACAGGCATAAGCCGCCACGCCTGGCCAAATAGCTTGTTTTCAAGCTCACTAATGCTTCTGCTTGATCAGTTCTGCTGTGGACTGATACATTCTTCGTATATCAACTGAATTTTTCAGTGCCGGAAGTTCTGTTTGATTCTTTTTAATTATTTCAATCTCTTTGTTAAATTTATCTGATAGGATTCTGAATTCCTTCTCTGCATTATCTTAAATTTCATTGAGCTTCCTCAAAATAGTTATTTTGAGTTATCTCTCTGAAAGGTCACATATCTCTGTCACTTCAGGATTGATCACTGGTGCCTTATTTCATTTGTTTGGTGAGGTCATGTTTTCCTGGATCGTCTGATGGTGTGGATATTTGCCAAAATCTGGGCATTGAAGAGTTAGGTATTTATTATAGTCTTTGCAGTCTGAGTTTGTTTGTACCCATCCTTCTTGGGAAGGCTTGCCAAGCATTCAAAGGGAGTTGAGTGTTGTAATCTGTCTTTGGTCACTGCAGCTGTATCTGCACTAGGGGGCACCCCAAGCCCAATAATGCCGTGACTTTCAGCTGCACAGAGGTACTGCCTTGGTGGTCTTGGGTAAGATCTGGGAGAATTCCCTGGATTACCAGACAGAGACTCTTGTTCTCTTCCCTTACTTTCCCAGGAACAGAGTCTCTCTAATAGGCTGCCTGAAGCTGAGGGAGGGATGATACAAGCACTTCTGTGGCAACACTACTGGGACTTTGTTGGGTCAGACCCAAACCTAGCACAATACTGTGTCTCACCCAAGGGCCATGGTGACCACTGCCTGGCTACTGCCAATGTTCACTTATGGCCTGAAAGCTCTAAAATCAGCATCTGGTGAATCTAGCCAGGCTTGTGTCCTTCCCTCAGAGTGATAAGCTCATCCCCCAGCCCACAGCAAGTCCAGAAATGCCAACCGGGAGCTGGGGCTTGGGGTCAGAAACCTTAGGAATCCATTTGGTGCTCTATTCTACTGCAGCTGAGCTGGTGCCCAAACCACGACACAAGTCCTTCCCACTCTTCCATCCCTTTTCCTCATACAGAAGAAATCTCCCTGTGGTCACCACCAACCCAGGCCCATAGCAAGAACTGCCTGGCTACCGCTGATGCTCACTCAAGATCCAAGGACTCTTCACCTTGTGTTGAATACTGCCGGGCCTGGGTTTCTCCCTTTAGGGCAGTAGGCTCCCCTCTGGCCCAAAGCAAGGCCAATAATGTCATCCAGGAGCTAAGGCCTGGAATTGGGAACCCCAAAAGGCCACTTGGTTCTCTACACCACTGTGGCTGAGGTGGTATCCAAATTGCAAGACAAAGTCCCTTTTACTCTTTCCTCTCCTTTCTTTAAATGGAAGGGGTTTCTTTCTGTGGCCATCACAACTGGGAATGTGCTGGGTCACCTGAAGCCAGCATGGCACTGGGCCTTACCCAAGGCTCATGGTAAATACTGCCTGGCTACCACTGATGTTTATTCAAGGCCCAAGCACTCTACTCAGCAGATGAGGAATCCTGCCAGGTCCGGGTTTTTCCCCTTCAAGACAGTGCATTCCCTTTTGTCATGGGGTGTGTCTAGAAATATTGTCTGGGAACTAGAGGCTGAAATAGGTGCCTCAGGACTCTACCTGATTCCCCATTCTACTGTGGCTAAGCTAGTATCCAAGTTGCAAGACAGTGTCCCCTTTACTCTCCTCTCTGCTCTCCTCAAGCAGAAGGAAGGAGTCTCTCTGGGAGCTGCAAGCTGCGCTGCTTGGCTTTGCAGGAGTGGTGATGCAAGCACTCTCTTGACTGCCCTGGCTGTTGTCTTGCTAGGTCACATGCACCCCACATTTACTGGCTCCAAACCTAGCACAGCACCAAGATTTGCCCAGAAATTGCAGTCCTTGTGGCCTAGACTGCCTTCCAAGTTTCTGTAGAACCCCAGAGCACTTTAGCCTGCAGTGATGAGGCTGGCTGGAACTCAGGTTCTGACCACCGGGATGGATGATTCCCCTCTGGCTAGGGCTGGTCTAAATGCTGTCTGTGTGGTGCTGGTTGAATTCTGCCTTGTGTTGCTTTCTGCTGTGACAGGGCAGCACTGAGTTCCAGTACAAAGTCCCACAATCTCTCTGCCAAGTACATAGATTCTCTCTCGGTGCCATGAGGCTGCAGGCAAGGGATGAGAGATGGGTAGTGCAGGTGAGTCAAGACTGTCTTTCCGGCCGGGCGCGGTGGCTCAAGCCTGTAATCCCAGCACTTTGGGAGGCCGAGACGGGCGGATCACGAGGTCAGGAGATCGAGACCATCCTGGCTAACATGGTGAAACCCCGTCTCTACTAAAAAATACAAAAAACTAGCCGGGCGAGGTGGCGGGCGCCTGTAGTCCCAGCTACTCGGGAGGCTGAGGCAGGAGAATGGCGTAAACCCGGGAGGCGGAGCTTGCAGTGAGCTGAGATCCGGCCACTGCACTCCAGCCTGGGTGACAGAGCGAGACTCCGTCTCAAAAAAAAAAAAAAAAAGACTGTCTTTCCTACCCTCTTCAGTGCCTCTTTCTTTGATGTGATGTTAAAACCAGGGACTGTCACTGCTCACCTGATTTTTGGTTCTTATGAAGGTGCTCTCTTGTGCAGATAGTTTTTCAATTTGGTTTTCTGCTGGTGGCAGGCAGGGGCAATTGCTGGAGGCTTTATTTGGCGATCTTGCTCTGCCTCCCTCTCATAGGCAACTCCTAGTTGTTTTTGAATCATGAAAGTATATTGGATTTTGTCACATTTTTTTTCTGAATCAATGGAGTTGATCATGTGGGGTTTTTTCCCCACATGATCTATTAATATGGCATATTAATCGCTCTATTAATATGGCATATTACATTGATTTTTGTACATTAAACTACCTTTGTATTTGTAGAATAAATCCCACTGGTCATGGTGATAATCCTTTAACGCGCTGCTAAATTGGGTTTGCCAGAATTTTGTTGAGAATTGTTGCATCTACATTCATACAGGATCTTGATCTGTTTTGTTGTTGTTGTTGTTGATTTGTTTTATAGTGTTTTTTTTTGGTTGTTTGTTTTGTTTTGTTTTTTGAGATGGAGTCTCCCTCTGTCGCCCAGGCTGGAGTGCAGTGGCGCAATCTCAGCTCACTGCAACCTCTGCCTCCCAGGTTCAAGTGATGCTCTGCCTCAGCCTCCCGAGTAAGTGGGATTACAGGTGCCCGCCAGTACACCTGGATAGTTTTTGTATTTTTAGTAGAGAAGGGGTCTCTAACTCCTGACCTCAGGTGATCCGCCCTCCTCGGCCTGCCAAAGTGCTGGGATTACAGGTGTGAACGACCACACCCACCCTGTTTTATAATGTTTTTATCTGGCTTTGTTTTCAGGGCAGTGCTGGCCTTATAGAATGCATTAGAAAGTGTTCTCTTTAGTTTTTTGGAAGAGTTTGAGGACTGGTGTCTTACTTTTTCACCCAAGCTAAAGTGCAGTGGTGTGATCACAGCTCACTACAGCCTCAAACTCCTGGGCCTGAGTGATCCTACTGCCTCAGCCTCCCAAGTAGCTAAGACTACAGGTGCGCACAACCATGCCTGTAGAGATGGGGTCTTGCTGTTTCCCAACCTGGTCTTGAACTACTGGCCTCAAACAATCCTCCCACATTACCCTCCCAAAGTGCTGGGGTTATAGCCATGAGCCATTGTTCTTGGCCTGGTGCTAGTTCTTTAAATGTTTGGTAGAAATCAGTAGTTAAGCCATTCGGCTCTAGCCTTTTCTTTATAGGGAGACTTTTGGTTACTGACTCAATCTCCTCACTTGATTACAGTAAGATTTTCTACTTTTTCTTGAGTCAGTTTTGGTAGTCTGTTCATAGTTTGTTTCAACAAATTTGTCTATTTCATCCAGATTGTCCAATTTGTTTATAATTATTTATAGTATTCTCTTATATTTCTTTTTATTTCTGTATAGTAAATAGTAATGTTCCTGCTGTAATTTCTGATTTTATAATTAGTCTTCTCTCTTGTTTTCTTAGTAAATCTAGCTAAAGATTTGTCAGTTTTGTTATTCTTTTCAAAGAACCAACTTTTAGTTTTTTTAAAAAATTTTCTCTGTTTTTCTGTTTCTCTATTTTGTCTCCATTCTAATCTTTTAAAAAAATTGTGGTAAAAGATACGTAGCATAAACGATACCATTTTAACCATTTTACGTGTACAGTTAGGCGGCATTAAGTACATTCACATTGTTGTGCAACCATCACTATCATCCATCACCAGAACTTTTTCATCTTCCCAGATGGAAACCCTGCACCCATTGAATTAGCTCTGTATTTTTCCTTTCCCCAGCCCCTGGCAACCACCATTGTACTTTTTGTCTTTATGAATTTAACTACTTTAGGCACCTCATATAAGTAGAGTCATACTGTATTTGTCTTTTTGTGACTGGCTTATTTTACCTAACATGATGGCTCAATATTCATCTATATTGTAACATGTGTCAGAATTTTCTTCGTTTTTAGGGCTTAATAATATTCCATCATATGTATATACCATCTTGTAAAAATCCATTATCTGTCAATGGATGTTTAAATTGCTTCTGCCTCTTTCCTCCTGGGAATACTACTACTCTCTAATCTTTATTGTTTCTTTTCTTTTGCTGGTTTTGGATTTAGCTTGTTCTTTTTTGTTGTTGTTATTGTTTTGTTTTTCCTGGTCCCTGTAGGTGCACAGTTAGGTTATGAATTTGAGATCTTTCTTCCTATTATAGATGTTCATAGCTATAAACTTCTCTCTTAACACTACTTTTGCTGAATCCCATAAGTTTTGGTACATTGTGCTTTTTTTGTCATTCATCTCAAAGTATTTTCTGATTTCCCTTATGATTTCTTCTTTGACCTATTAATTGTTTAAGAACGTATTGTTTAATTTCCACATATTTGTGAATTTTCCTTCTGTTACTGATTTCAAGTTTTATTCCATTGTGACTGGAAAAGTATTATGTATGATTTCAATTTTTAACATTTATTAAAACTTGTTTTGTGGCACTCTGGACTTTTGAGATAGCAGATTCAAGGGAGCAGCAAGAGTAAAAGCTATGTTGCACCGGACTGAAGACTGGGAAGGGAAAGGGGGGCACTTGGCAAGATGAGAACTGTGCTAGGACAGAAATGCAAGTGATGACATTGGGAGGGGGAGGGAGGAAAAAGACTGCACATATCCTGTGGGAATGATCAGGGAGAATAGATGGAAATACAGGAAAAGGAAGGTAATGGGTGGAGCAAGGCCTTTGAGAGATGGAATGGGGCCCAGGTTGTTGTCTGAGACCCACATAGTAGAGATGCCTTGGCTAGAAGGAAGGTCATACCTGCCTTTGAGTCAGCATACAAGGAGAATCCAGCAGTGCTTGGCACACAGTAGAAGCTTAGGGTAGAGCCTGAGAGTTGTTTCCCAATCTATCTTCTCCTCTCTTTACATAGGAATTGAATTTTTAACTGGACACACATCCATCCAGTGTAAGACATCCAGTGTAAGACTACATTTCTCAGACTCCTTTGCAGCTAGTTCTAGCCATTTGATTAAGTGCTGGCCCTGGGATATGAGTAGAAATATGGTGCAACTTCAATGTCAAGGTTAAAGGGAAGGATCATGTCCTCTTCTTCTCCTTTTTTCCTTCTAGTTGGTGCAAATTCAGCCCTTTTGGGAGGAGTTTGAGCAGCTGTCTTGGACCACTCGATAGACGGTGTGTGTGGGGAGTGGCAGAGCCACATCATAGAAGGACCATAGGCCCTTACTGATTGTAAAGCCAGCCCACCTGCTGGCATGCCTGCTTGGACTTTATGTGAGATAAAGTGACTTTTCTCTTGTTTGATCCACTGTTATTTTAGATCTCTCTGTTACTGCAGCTGAACTAATCTTTTAACCAATATAACATTTACTGCTGAGTGCAATGGCTTATGCCTGTAATCTCAGCATTTTGGGAGGTCAAGGCAGGAGGATTGCTTGAGTCCAGTAATTCAAGACCAGCCTAGCCAACACAGCAAGACCCTGTCTTTACAAAAAATAGAAAAAATCAGCTGGGTGTGGTGGTGCATGCCCAGCTACTTGGGAGGCTGAGATGGGAGGATCACTTGAAGCTCCTCAAAAAAGCTAATACATTTATTTATTTATTTATTTATTATTTTTAAAACAGGGTCTCACTCTGTCGCCTAGGCTGGAGTGTAGTGGTGCGATCTCAGTTCACTGCAACCTCTGCCTTCTGGGTTCAATCAATTCTTCTGCCTCAGCCTCTCAAGTAGCTGGGACTACAGGTGTGTGCTGCCATGCCTGGCTAATTTTTGTATTTTTAGTAGAGACAGGGTTTCACCATGTTGGCCAGGCTGGTCTCGAACTCCTGACCTCAAGTGATCTGCCCGCCTCGGCCTCCCAAAGTGTTGGGATTACAGGTGTGAGCCACTGCACCCTGTCGAATAACACCATTTAATCATTACTTGGGTTGCTACAGTTGAGGCTGCAGACCATGACTGTGCAGTGTTTCCAGGGCACCACTGGGTAACTGCATCCTGTCACACACAGTAGCCCTCAGGAGGCAGCGGAGAAGGCAGAGGGAGGCTTGACCTGGGCTTGTGGGTTCAAAGGTCAGGTGTGATAGAAGTCAAGGTAAGGAAGGAGCAGAAGGGTCAGGAAACAAGTGATTGAGATAATCAAGCTTGGGCTGGAGAAAGAGAGGTCAAAGGCCTGGAGGTGAAAGAGCAAAGGTCATGGGAGTAAGGGAATGAGAGGGTCATGGGAGTGAGGGAATGAGAGCTGGCAGGTCTAGGGTTGTCACAGCACAATTCTGGAATGTAGTAGTCCACACAATTACTTACATATGTGTCCCTGCATTGATATGGATTTTCAGTACCCACAGATAGAAATCTAACTCAAACATCTTAAGCCCCAAAGTAAATGCCATGTTACACTGCAAGTAAGGCGAGGATGATGCAGGGATATAAAGGATTTCATCAGGAATCTCTTTCTGTCAGCTTTCCTTTCCCATATCTTGGCTTCATTCTCAGGTAGAGTCTCCCCATGAAGTAGCAAAGAAGACCAGCCTGCAGATCCATGACCTATGTTTTCTCTCCTGATATGTCCAGCAAATTGCCAGGACTGACTGTCATTGAACTAGCTGCTCACATTTCTGAGCCAATCACAGTGTCTGAGAGGATGGGATACTGATAGGTCAGGCCAGGGCCACGTGTTTGCCAGTGAAACAAACACGGGGTGTGGGGTCAGTTCGCCCAAACTACCTGGACTCAAAGTGGGAGAACGGTCATTTCCTGAAAGAAAATGGGAGTGATGGTGCGCAGAAGTGGGATGGACGCTGGTCATGAATGACCCTGTCCACTGCAGCAGGCCTCACTTGCTGTTTATTGGACTTGTCTAGAGCTTGGATACTAGCCTGCCGCATTACTTTCTGTTGAAATGAAAGAAATCGTCTGACTTTGCAGCCAGGTCCAGCATCTTTGCACACTGGATCTGTGTCAGGCATTTGCTCAATTTGTGACCTTGGACAAATCCTGTCACCTCCTGGGGCCTCAGTTTCATCACCTATAAAATGAGAATGCTAGGCCAGATCAGTAACTTTTTAAAAATTTTTTTGAGATGAGTCTCGCTCTGTTGCCCAGGTTGGAGTGCAATGGCAAAATCTTGGCTCACTGCAACCTCTACCTCCTGGGTTCAAGTGATTCTCATGCCTCAGCCTTCTGAGTAACTGGGGTTACAGGTTTCTGCTACCACGCCTAGGTAATTTTTGTATTTTTAGTAGAGATGGGGTTTTGCCATATTGGCTGGGCTGGTTTCGAACTCCTGACCTCAGGTGATCCACCTGCCTCAGCCTCCCAAAGTGCTAGGATTACAGGCGTGGACCACTGTACCTGGTCCATCAGTGATTTTTGAACTGTTTTCTTGCACCAACAAAAAAAAAAAAAAAAAAAAAAAAAAGAGGACAACTCTGGGGTGGAAGTGGCGGGCGGCCATAGATAGAGCTGGATCCTTCACACTCTTAGCATTTCCTTTCCCCACCTGCTACTGGCCACGAAAGATTCCACAACTGCTGGAATGTTGGGTTTGATACCACTAGACAAGCTAATCCAGGCGGGATATTCCTCTGCTGGCCTCTAAATCCTCATTCTCCCTTTCCTCTTTGGGCTAGAAGGAAATCTTTCTCTTTGTGCCAAAAGATACAAAGATTAGGGCCAAAATAATAAGTGTAAAAAATGTTTTTTTCCCTAATTGGACAATACACAAAGAAGTCAGTCCCACAGAATGCTTCACTTTGACTACTAGTTGGTGGAAAATTTTCCTTCTCCATACAGAGAAAGGAATTGCTTCTTATCTAAGAGTAATGACCAAGAACAAGTCAATGAGGGGCTAAGCAACTTTGTGAGGTGCTGTCTCTAGTGCTGATGAACCACATGCCACTAGTAACAACCTCAGCCTTCCAAGGCCGCCTGAGCCTCTGTTCTTTTGGGCCCTGAAAATGCCAGAAGATTCCATTCACTGATGGAAATCATTACCAAGACCTATAAAAGCCACCGTATAAAATACATGCAGCAAAACTGATGAATTCAAGTGTATGTGTTTGTGTGTGGTCTAGAACATTAACTGAATTCACGAGAAGCCTTAATTGTAAGCTGGGTTGTAGGCTGTGTGCCAGGCACTCAGGTTAAAATGGTAAACAATCAAATGTGGTCTACACCCTCAAAAGGCCTGCAGTTTACTGGGAGAGACAAACATTGACCCAGTAATTACGCAAATCATTAGAAGCCTAGATTCAAAAGAAAAGAAAAAAATATAGAAACCTAGATTCAAAAGTTACAATCAAGATGTACAAGGAAGTGTGATTTCAGGTCTATCTCAATTCTAATATAAACTCTCCTGCACTCTGAGCAAGTCCTTCCCTTCCTCTGGATGTTAGTATCCTCTTCTGTAAAAATGGTGTCATACCATTTGCTTCTGAGGAAATCTCTCCCATTTGTCAGAATTCAGCCAAGGCAACATCACCTTCATGGTGCCTTCCCTGGCTCTCCAGGCTGTTCCTGGGGCTTCTGCTCTGGTCTTCTTGCCACCTGGGCGTACTTGTCTCACCACATCTCTTGTTGCAAGTTTTCTAAGCAAGGAGTAAGCTCATCAAGACTTTTATCCCTGTATCCCCAGTGCATTGTGGTGTCTGGCTCGTGTTTGTTAAATGGATGGATGGATGGATGGCAAGTACAATTGTGGTGAAGGTTGTGCGAATATCATTATGAAACCTGAAGGGACAATTTGCTGGCTGATTGTCTCAGCTGAAATAATGGGACGGCATGAGCATTATTATATAGGTTTTGAAGCCTGAAGATTTCTAGTTCTGATTATTTGTGGTGCTTTCTTGGGCGGATGGGCCTCTTTCTGCTTGTCTGTAGCTGCATTCGTAATTACACTACCTTACAGGGCTGTAGAGTTTTGAAAACTGCAAAAATGTTATTTACAGTCAACTGAACTTAGCAGGAACCTTATCTCTCGGTGGAGGATGGAGATTAGAAGCAGGGGAAGACAATTCCATGGAAGGAGTGGTGGGTTGCGCTGGGCCTTTCCGGGGAGATGCAAAGGTCTGGGAGTCAGAAAACATTGGTTAGTAACCAAGCTCAGTTTAAGCTCTGAACCTCAGTTCTTCTATTTCCAAAACGGAAATAATACCTTGAGCTTCGCGTAAGAGTATGACGTTCAAACGTGCTAATGGATAGGACGGAAGGATTAAGAGTGGTACCCGGGGGCCACTACCTCGTGGAACGCCCCAGCCCTAAATCAAATCCGGGGCGTGGTCCCACTATGCTACGGACCCCAGCCTGGGCAGGAAGCGCCGGCTGCGGGGGAAGCCAACCTAGAGACACAGCCGGAAGTGAGTGACTGGCGCTGCAGCAGCTGCCGCGATGGGCGCAGCCGTGAGCCTATGGAGAGCGGAGGCGTTCCCGCTTCCACCAATGGAAGGCCAACCTAGGCGGGCCTTTGCAAATTGCCCTAGTAACGGCCGCATGGTAACTCAGGCGCTGGGCGTAGTGTCCTATCTACTGGTTTTCCACGCTGGTTTTAGCTCCCGACGTTCGCAAAATGAAGATTGAGGAGGTGAAGAGCACCACGAAAACGCAGCGCATCGCTTCCCACAGCCACGTGAAAGGGCTGGGGCTGGACGAGAGCGGCTTGGCCAAGCAGGCGGCCTCAGGGCTCGTGGGCCAGGAGAACGCGCGAGAGGTGTGGCCAGCGGACCAGGGAGTTGGGGGCTCCAAGCAGGGCTGCTGCGGCGAGAGAGCTGCTGAAGTCGGTGGCTCGGGGCGGGATGCGCGCGCCAGGGGTCTCCCGCCATAGTTGCCTCAGGGAAGTGAAAATGGGCCAGGGGCTCGGGGAGGGGCGCCGCCCTGGAGCTCGGTGAGGGCAGCCCCAGGAAAACTAGTGACGACCCACTGGGGGCAGTTGACGGTTTGCTTCAACTCATGGACAAGTACTGGTGGAAACCCACACAAACCGGTCCCCTTAATCCGTGCTGGGCTCTATTCGCGACACTGGGATATAGCGGGAAATAAGATAGGAGGTTACATTTTAGTGTAGTGAGAGACGATAAACGTGTACATCAATAAACAAAAGTAATTATTTTATCTTGGTGGAGTTAGTTACTGCAGAACTTTGTCGGCCACGGTAAGGAAATTGGATTTTGTTGTGAACGCACTGGCAGGCCGTGAGATGGTTTAAAGTAGGGAATTGACTAAACTTTAAAAGCTCATTTTGGTTCCCAGGACCCGGGAGCTGAGGGAGAGAAGTGGGAATTAGGGAGAAGAGCAATCTGGTTTATTCATCCCTCCAAGCATCCTTTTTGACCATTCCAATTAAATTTCCTTTTTCTAACTGCTAGTGATGCCACGTACTTTCACATACATTATTATTTTTTGGCAGGTGAAAATATTGAGTTGGGGAGAGGGCACTTCACCTATATACTTGACACTCGTTTTAGTAATGGTAAAGCGGGGATTTGCACTCACGTGTATTTCTGACTCCCAAATCAGTGCTCTATGATGACATAGCCACCCTCTCTGCCTACTGTTCTCTAAGGTCACAGCCATGCCCCTTGGCCTTTGCAGAGCCTTAGCTTCTACAAAAATCTTCACTTAATACAAAGTTAAGCTACTGCCTCTTAGCCTGATTTTTCTAAATAGAAAGGACTCAAAAGAAAAGCCTCAGGTTTCCATTTTGAGCATCATCTTTCCAAAAAGGAAGTGTTTGACCCTGGCTTACTAAGCAGCTATTACTGCAAGTAGCTAACATTGGTTGAGTGCTTTCCATGTGCCAAGCACTGTACTAAGTAGCTATGTGTCCATTGCCTTGTCATATCCAACGAATTAGTTGTCCCTTCCCCGCATTAATATGACAGTTTTCAGACATACAAAAAAAGTTGAAAGACTTGTGTAAGTACCTGTGTGCCTAAATTCTGTGATTAACATTTTACTATGCTGCTTTATCATATATCTTTCCATGTGTCCCTCTCCCAATCCACTTTTACATTTCAAGGTGAATTGCAGGCATCACTACACTTCACCCCTACACCCTTTAACATGTGTGCCATTGACTAGTATGAACTCTGTTCAAGTGAGGAAATTCTGGTTCATAGAGGTCAAATAAGTAGGTCCAAGGTTACTCATCTGGTAAGTGGGAGAGTATTTTAACTCAAGTCTATGTATTTAATCCCAGAGTCCATGCTCTTAACTGATGCTGTATGCTTAAGACCCACCTCAGCTACCAGGTTCTTGTGTGATTCTGGTCATATCAGTAACCTGAAAAATGAGAGTTAGACTAGGTAATCATTTAAAGACCCTTCCAATTCCTTTTAAATGTTAGAATTCAAGCTTATCTCACCTGAGAGAAGTTGGAGTGGAAACTGAGGGAGAATAGATGAAAGAGGTCCTGGTCTGTAAATAAAAGCACATATCCAAGGTTTGTAAAGTCTCTTCTACCTTGAGTTTCCCAAAGAGCTTCAGTGCTGAGGATTATATGACAAGGTTGTATGGAAAGATCATAGTAGGTTTTTTTATTTTTGTTTTTTTTTGAGATGAAGTTTTGCTGTTGTTGCCCAGGCTGGAGTGCAATGGTGTGATCTTGGCTCACTGCCACCTGTGCCTCCCGGATTCAAGTGATTCTCCTGCCTCAGCCTCATGAGTAGCCGTGATTACAGGCGCCCACCACCACGCTTGGCTAATTTTTGTGTATTTAGTAGAGACAGGGTTTCACCATGTTGACCAGGCTGGTCTTGAACTCCTGACCTCAGGTGATCCACCCGCCTCGGCCTCCGAAAGTGCTGGGATTACAGGCATGAGCCACCGCACCTGGCTAGGTTTTTTATCTGTTTAGAAATATAGCATCTGGGCTGGGTGCAGTGGCTCACACCTGTAATCCCAGCACTTTGGGAGGCCAAGGCAAGTGGATCACCTGAGGTCAGGAGTTTGAGACCAACCTGGCCATCATAAAGAAATCCTGTCTCTACTAAAAATACAAGAATTAGCTGGGTGTGGCGGCATGTGCATGTAGTCCCAGCTACTCGTGAGGCTGAGGCAGGAGAATCACTTGAACCTGGGAGGTGGAGGTTGCAGTGAGCTGAGATTGTGCCATTGCACTGCAGACTGGGTGACAGCGAGACTCCATCTGAAAAAGTAGCATCTGAAGAATATCTTCTAGGTTCTATTAAGGGCAGTGTGCTTTTGTAACTGAAGTGGAAATGGGATGGATATAGCATACCCACACACATTCCTTTTCTTTTTTTTTTTGAGAGGGAGCTTTACTCTGTCGCCCAGGCTGGAGTGCAGTGGCGCCATCTTGGCTCACTGCAAGCTCCACCCCCCAGGTTCACGCCATTCTCCTGCCTCAACCTCCCCAGTAGCAGACGGATCACAAGGTCGGGAGATTGAGACTAACACGGTGAAACCCCATCTCTACTAAAAATACAAGAAATTAGCTGGGCATGGTGGCAGGCCCCTGTAGTCCTGACATATTTTTTGAGGAGCTGCCATAAGTGTGAGACCAAGGTACTTAACAGTCCATGAGGAATAGAGGTAGAAGAGATAAGATGTATTCACAAGACTCTGGCAGTGTGGTCACTGCCCAGAGAGAAGAGCACCTTTTAGATAGTCATGTATTCAGTTATGAAATCAGTGTAGCAAACCTTATATTATGCAGTCCTGAGATATAGATGCTCAGCTAGTGTAACTTTCTCAGTGTTCCCCCCTTATAGTCAAATATTCTAAAATATATGATGGTCCGTAGCCCATTTATGGAATATGTGTATGTATATATACACACGTGTACTGCAAATGGTTAATAAAATTCAGAGATTTATAATGTATTTAAAATATACTAACAGATGATAAAGTAATTTAATCTTGAGGATTCAAAACATATTCAATGGATCTAATAGTGCCATAGGCTTAACTTCACAATCAGTGTTTACAGTGTTCACTGATGACCAGCTAGTACTCTATGTCATTAATTCCTACCTCTTAGTAGGTTACTTTGGGAATTTGATGAAATCTGTGGATCCTTTCCCTGAAAAAAATGTGTGTATGAATATAAACACAGTTTTGTTCCCAACTTCAAGAGGTATTTGGGCCCCTGGTGTCTACCCCGTACCCTGGGCCGAAAATCAGTGTTCTACTTGTACTCATACTGTGCCTTCTTCACACAATAGCCAGCACCGTCTTTTAAAAACAAATCATAACATGACACATAATCTTCAAGACGTTTTCAGTGGCTTCCTATTATTTATGTAGAGTAAAATCCAAATTCTACCACAGACTATACGTTCCTGTTCTGCGTTCTGGCCGCTGCCTACCTCTTCAACCTCATCTTCCTGGTCTTTTTCACTATACTTTGGTCACTGCAACCTTTCTATCCCTTGGATATGCCAAGCTCGTTTCTGCTTTGGATTTTCTGAATTTGCTGTTTTATTTGCCTGTAACACTGACTCTTCCTCCTCCCAGAGGTTCACATATCAAATTAAATATCATCAGAAAGACATTCTGGGATCACTTTCTAGCCACTCATTCTCTCTCATCATCCCTTTTTCTTCATAGTAGTAATGAAGATCATGTGTGCAATGTTTGTATGTTTGTCTCCCTCCCTAAAACATGAGCTCCACAAGTATAAGGCTTTTCTGCTTTGCCTCCGTTACCCTCGGCACCTAGAACGGTGTCTGCAGTGCACCGGCACTCAGTGTTAGTTGGATGAGTGTATGAATTGTGTAGGCCAGGGACTGAGTTTTTTCCCCTTGTGAAATATTTTAATACCGATTTATTCTTCCCATTGTGGCGTGTAGGCATGTGGCGTTATAGTAGAATTAATCAAAAGCAAGAAAATGGCTGGAAGAGCTGTCTTGTTGGCAGGACCTCCTGGAACTGGCAAGGTACTCATTTTCTCTCATTTTTTAAATCTACCCAAGAGAATGATCCTAGTGTCTAAGCCAAATTGAATTCATGTCTTAACTAGTCTTTGTTTAGCTAAATGGGTTATATGTATGTTTTTAAAACTAATGTGCAATAATACAATTGTGTATCTAAAATCCCTGCTTCTGAAATTCAAATTATCCTGGCCTACCTCCAGAGAAGAGAGAATGAAGTCCTTGAAGGGGTCTCATTGTCTCTAGAATTTGTCCTTTATCTCTCTCAAGTCTCCTTTGCTTTGGAAATACATTTCTGTTGGCCTAGGGCTTCATAAAGATTTTCTGAGTGACATCTTATTTGAGGGGACAAAAAAATGAGTGAACAAGCGTTCTTCCAAATGCTAGCTTTACCCATTGCTATTGTGGCTCTGTGAGAGATGAAAAAAAGAAAAACGAGAATTAGAGACATGATTTTTATCTTCAAGGGGCTTATAGTCTCTCCAGGGCAGAAAGAAAGGAAATCATGACAGCACAAGAGGACTCAGTATGAGTGCTCAGCTTTGAGGTATTGACTAATATTAAATGCAGCTGGAATTTGAGCAGGAGGCAGCACTGCGGGTTGGTACAGCTGGAAGGGTTGAGACTTGACATTTTCCCTTCAGAGCTGGGAGAGGATTTGGCTTTACAGGGAAGATAAGGGCCTTTCAGGCAGAGGACACCATGTGACTTCTTGGGATTTGTGAGGGGACTGGCCAGATACTTGAAACTCACCAGAGTTCCCAATCTGAGCTTACTTATTCTTCAAAAGGGCCGCTTGATGTGAGCAAGTGGGAGCTTGGGGTTGTGTGTGAAAAGAAATGGGATTTAAATTCCAGCTCTGATATTGACTCGCTGTGAGACCTGAGGCAGGTCCCTTAACTTTTCTGAGCAAAAGCATACTCTACCTATTTCAAGCAGTTATTAAACTGATCGGTTGTAAGATAATGACTTGCATTATAATTTTGAAATGATTATTGATCATGTATCTTATATTGGTGTCTTACAGGGGGAAGAAGTGTTGTATTTGTGAACAGTTTTTTCTCTTCCTATGTAAAAGCAAATTGTGAACAGTTTTTTTAAACTGTAAAGCGCCATACAGATGTGAGCTTCAGTTACCTCTCTCCAGGCAACATTAGCTTGTCCAGTGCATTTACCATTTATTTGCTTGCAATTCCTTATATCTTAGACCTTCTCTTTCCCTCCATTTTTATTCTTCCTAAAGTAAATAATTTAGAAATTCCTTCTAGAAGTTTATTGGTGGAAAGTCTCTCAGGTTTGCATTCATTATGTTGCCCTTGTTTTGAAAAAGAGTTATGTTAGCTGTATAATTCAGTTGACAGATACTTTCTTCTCTGCTATTTCACAGTACTTCTCTCTCAATGTTATTTGCTCCTTTGGCTTCTCTTGTTTTTGAGAAGTCTAATTTTGAGGGTTTTGACTCTTCTTTCTGCATGTTTTGAGATGTTTTTGGTTTTGGTGTTTCACTATGATATGTCAGAGTGGATTAATTTTTGTTTATCCTGCTTAATGCTAATTGTTATGCTTCCTGAATCTGAGTATTATATCTCTGCTCAATTCTGGAAAATTGTCAGCCTTAGGAGAATCGCTTGAACCCAGGAGGCAGAGGTTGCAGGGAGCCAAGATCGCTCCATTGCACTCTAGTCTGGGTGATAGAGCAAGACTCCGTCTTAAAAAAAAAAAATGTCAGCGTTAATCTCTTCAGCCATTGCCTTTCCCCATTCTCGTTGTTCTCTCCTTCTGGAACTCCAGTGAGATGAGGTTAAGATTGCAGTGGTTTTCAACCTGGGGCAATTTTGCCTTCCCAGGGGCCTTTGACAATGTCTGCAGACATTTTTGGTTCTCACAACTTGGTTGGGAGTGCTACTGGCATCTAGTGGGTGGAGGCCAGGGATGCTACTAAACATCTTACAGTGCACAGAGCAATTTCCCTAATAAGGAATTATCTGGCCACAAACGTCATGGACCCAAGCTGAAAAACCCTGGACTAGAGCTTCTTGTTTTAGCCTCTTTGTCTTTTAGCCTCTCATATTTGTTACCTTTTTGACTCTGCCAAATTATGGGTAATTTCTTTTAGATCTTTGTTTTGGTCTAATTGTCTCTTAAGCTATGATTAAATGACTGATTAATCCAGTCTATTGAGTATTTTTTTCCTTTTCATTTTGAAAAGTTTGGAACCTACAAAAAAGTTGAAAGAATAGTGTGATGAGCCTCTTTATACCCTATACCTAGATAGCCAGTTATAAATATTTTGTGACATTTACTTTTTCTCTAGTTTATTTCTGAACCACTTGAAAGTAAGTTGTAAGGATGTCTTCCTACATGACCGGGATGCCATCATCAGACCCACCTTGCTAATGCTATTATATTCCCCAATTTTGTCAATTAAAATTAAATTAATTAATTTTTTAAAAATGAGGAGCAGAGCCAGGCAGAGAATAGTGTCTCAGGAACCAAGGAAGGAGAACCTTTAAAGAAAGGAGTAGGTAACCATATCAACTGCGGTAGAGAAATCACAGAGATGAAGAGCCTGGCAGCTCATCATACGATTCCATGAGCAGTTAACAAACGTGCTTTCAAAGGCAACGAAGTTAAATTGTTTTAATGAGAAGAAAATATAGATGATAGAAATTAGAAAACATCTTTCCAAGTTGTTTCAGTTTTCGGCTTTTTGAAAAACACCAGAATATCAAAATGCAATCAAAGGTTACACACTGCATGAATTGTTATAATGTCTTTTTTTTCTTTCTTTCTTTCTTTTTTCTTTTTGAGATGAAGTCTTGCTCTCTTGCCCAGGCTGGAGTACAGTGGCGTGATCTTGGCTCACTGCAACCTCTGCCTCCCGAGTTCAAAAGATTCTCCTGCCTCAGCCTCCTGGGTAGCTGGGATTACAGGTGCCTGGCTAATTTTTGTATTTTTAGTAGAGATGGGGTTTCATCATTTTGGTCAGGCTGGTCTCGAACTCCTGACCTTAGGTGATCCACCTGCCTAGGCCTCCCAAAGTGCTGGGATTGCAGGCGTGAGCCACCGTGCCTGGCCCCCAGGCGTATTTTGTTATGGCCCACCTTTTCTACTTATGTGTGGCCCTTCAAGAGTCCTCTTTTTATGTTTATTTTTTTAATTGTAAGGTTTTGTTTGTTTGTTTGTTTTTTGAGACAGTTTCACTCTGTCACCCAGGCTGGAGTGCAGTGGTCTGTTGCCCAGGCTGGAGTGCCGTGGTCTGTTACCCAGCCTGGAGTGCAGTGATCTCGGCTCACTGCAGTCTTTACCTCTTGGGTTGGGGTGATCCTCCCACCTTAGCCTCCTCAGTAGCTGGGACTACAGGTGCACACCACCATGCCTTGGCTAATTTTTGTAGAGATGGGGTATCACCATATTGCCCAGACTGTTGTTGAACTCCTGGGCTCAAGCAATTCGCCTGCCTTGGCCTCCCAAAGTGCTGGGGTTGCAGGCGTGAGCCACCGCACCCGGTCCTAGTTTTATTCAGGGGTTTCCATCTAAGTGCTATATCTTGCTGAGCTTTCCCGTATTCACAGTCTCCAAACTTTCAAGGCAAGTGGTTTACTTCTCTGAATGTTATTATTTATTCAATTCTATGAACAGGTCTATGCAGCACTCTGTAGTAGGTGTAGGAATAGTAGCCATGTCATATACTTTCTCTCTGGAAGCCTTTAAATGGAGGAAACGAGACACACGTGTTTTGTAAGAGGAGAGGTTTTCAGTGGACCCAGTGTGCCATATTGCTAGAAGCATATGTCTTTCATTTGTTTTGGTGATATTGTATCGCTTTCCTCTCAGGAAATATGAGAAGTGCTCGGTGTGGTATTACCTTATAAGTTTGTCCACTCCCTTCCAATGTGTATGAAGGAATTTGGTGACTTCTGCTTAATGGTTTGCTGCAGGGTCCCAAAGTTTAGCCAACTTAACTGGGTGACAGGCAGGAATACTGCTTGTTTTAGAGATGCAAATACATGATTCATATGCATTTCCACTCTTGAGGACCTCACACTGTTAATAATGGGTTTGGGTTTTAGAAAAAGGAGATATTCAGATGAGATTGAAAAATAGAGATTTCTTCACCTTCTTTTGGAAACAACCTCTTTTTTTTTGTGCCACTTGTCACTCACGTGGGGTGAGTACAAAAAAATAATGGCTTTGGAGACTGGGGTTTGCATCCTAGTGCTGCTGCTTGCGGTTTGACCTTGGGTGTGTTGGTAACTTTTGAGTTTTGTTTCTTAATCTATGAAGTACAGACTAGATGATCAAGGTCATAGGCTAGTTGGGGAGATTCGATGAGGTCTGTGCAGCACTCTGTAGTAGGTGTAGGAATAGTAGCCATGTCATATGCTTTCCCTCTGGAAGCCTTTAAATGAAGGAAATGAGACACATGTGAAGCTTTTTTTTTTTTTTTTTTGTTAGCACAAACACATTTCTTTATTAACCAAGGGATGATCCTAATTAATCCAACACACTTTGAAATAGCTACATGTAAAATGTTTGTGATAAAGATAATTGAACATAGTAATAAAAAAAAAAAAAAGAAACAGTATGGAGATTTGCTCATTGAACTGAGCTTGGTCATTCTCTTAGTTAATTCCTGTCCAAAGTGATGATGGAATTTTTATTCTACTTTTTCATAGGTCCGTGTACAGGTGACATTGTTCATGACACAGTCCACCACTAATTTCCCATCTTTCAATTTTCTTGTTATTGTGCTTTCCTTCCCATCCCACTCCTGATGCTGAACTAATGCACCATCTGTAAAGTTGCAGACAGTCTGGGTTTTTCTGCCATCAGCTGTGGTTTCTTCAAATTTCTCTCCCAGGGTACAAGAAAACTGTGTTGTTTTCAAAGTGCTCTCAGTTTTTATGGTGAGGTTTTTGCCATCACAAGTGATGATACAGTCTGGCTTGGCCATTGAGCCCATTTTTTGCAAAGCTGTTCCCACTCCTAGCTTCCTCATGTGTTCATCAAAGCCTTTGCTATCCACTAGGCGCCATCTTCCTTCCAGCTGCTGAACTGTGGCCATGGTGGGCGCGGGCGGGCTGAGGTGCAGAGCGGGGTCGGCATCGGCGTGGCAGCGTGCTGTGAAGCTTTTTTTTTAACCAAGTATTTATCATATTTTAATGGAAGTATGTTCATCTCTTCTGTATTAGGTAAAGGGAGGGAGAGTGCCATTTAATTGGATGTGGTCACTGTCTTTGAAGTTGAAAACTGAGGGTAGGGAATTGGGGCTGGCAGAGATACAAGGAAGAGAAAGAGGAGTGACTGGGAAGGGGGTGGAGTTTAGTTAGATGGTGGTCCTGTCCAGCCTGTGGCCCCACGGGGAGTCTGCTATTAGAGTGCTGCTCCTCTCATTGTGCCCTTTCACGTTCCAGAGATTTTTTTCCTTTGCTCTTAGAAGAATATCAGTTTTTAAGGTGTCAGCCTTGGGCTCACAAGTGCGGATGCCTAATGAGGCAGGCAGCGGGGATGAGGGAAGTGGCTGGGTGCCCTGTGGCACGGCTGCCATGAGCCCCTGGTGCTTGGCCTTGCTGAAGGTCACCGTGAGACTGCAGGCCAAACAGAACCAGGCTGTGAGCAACGAGTTTGCCACTTGTGATCTAGCATGGCACTTTAGTACTTTCATTTGACAGATGAGGAAATCGGGCACCTGAGATTTGCCGACTGCCCAAGGTCACACTGAAAATTAGTGGCAGAACCAGCACTAAATCTTTCTGTTCCTGGCTAGTGCATTTTATACTATGCTATATACTGATTCTCCACCAGAGCTTACTACCTCAAAACTATCACCAACAGGGCATAGAAAAGAAAATCTGAGAGGAACCTTGACTGTTAATTTTAAGACACCGTCTCAGAGTTTCACTTTGTTCTTCAGTAACAAGCTTGTTTTCTTTCTTAGCCCATATACCCAGGGAACTGGCCTTACTTGTGCTCCTGTTTCAGAGATGAGGAAAGATGAAAATGGCATTCAAAGGCCATGGCCTTGCCCAGTTCTGTACCAACTTTAAAGCATTTGCTTGCCATACTTGACATTTGACCATATACCTGTGAAGTCTGGTTCTCTTTAGCATTTGCCAACTGTAATTATCTTACCAAAAACCAATTTGTAGTTTACCACAGGGCATGTTTAATTGTAACTTGTTAAGACCAACTCATAGCTTCAAAATCCTACTTGAGATATCCTTCTTCGCTCTTTGTGGGCTACATAACATAAAATGAACAATCAGTTCATTCATTCCTTCATTATTTCTGATGGGTTGTAGATTGGTGTTTTCCTGCATTTGTAAAAAGAGAAAGCAGGTATCTCAAAGATCCAGTGGTATATTCTGAGCAATTAGGTCAGAGCCACGTATTGATATTGGGGGAACAATTTTGGATGACTATAAAGTTCGCCATTCCTATCTGTGGGTTCCATGTGTGTAGATTCTGTCAACCACAAATCAAAAATACTCAGGAAAAAAACAATAAAATATAAAATACAATAATAAAATAATGCATACTTAAAAATACAATATAATTATTTACATAGCATTTATATTTTATTAGGTATTGTATGTAATCTAGAGATGATTTAAAGTAACAGGAGGATGTGCATAGGTTATATGGAAATACCCTGCCATTTTATACCAGGACTTGAACATCCATGGATTTTGGTATCCCTGTGGATACTGCAGAGTAGACTCTTCTGATTATAACATGATCTTTGGAGTCCTACTGCCAGAGATTAAATCTGCGCTGCCATTTTCTAGATTATGGTACTTACATTGTGTTATTTAATGTCTCTCAGTTTCTCATGTGTAAAGTGGGGAGAATACTAGTATCTATCTCATAGGCTGGTTGTGAGGATCATGTGAGGCATTTGGAGTTGGGCCTGTGCTGGGTAAGTCTGAGTGATTGATAGCTTGTAATTATGGGGAAGATTAGAGATGCCATTTATGATTTAAATTGACTGTCCACAAAAGTCATCAAACATTTATTATGTGAAACATGCTAAATGGTAGGACTAGATGTTCAGCTGTTCCTAGTTCCTCATGGTTCTGTAGCATGTGCTTGTGAATTGTTTATGTTTTCAGGACTGTGAACTATGTTTCCGTTGCTTTCTTCTGTAGACAGCTCTGGCTCTGGCTATTGCTCAGGAGCTGGGTAGTAAGGTCCCCTTCTGCCCAATGGTGGGGAGTGAAGTTTACTCAACTGAGATCAAGAAGACAGAGGTGCTGATGGAGAACTTCCGCAGGGCCATTGGTAAGTAGTGTCACATTTGTGGGAGGAGTTGGTTTCACTTCCTGAAGCCTGTGCACCGAAGCCTCTTTGCGGTGAAGATGCCTTTATGTCTGGTATTCGTGGCACTGCTATTTTTCTTCTGGCACTTAGTGCATTATTTTTCAAATGAAACAAAACCCCAGCTTTTCTAATTGAAGTGCCTTAGCAATTGGAGCAACTATGGACCCTAGCTGTGAGCCTGGGTTTTATGCAATAAGTAGATGTGTCTAAAAGTGTGTTTTTTTAATGAGTCGTATTTTCCTGGAAGCCTTATTTTGCCATTAGAGATGACTATCCACTTAAAAGGTTTTGGACTCAAGCCAGAATCTTTGTGTGCCATGTGGCCAGAATGCCCCTGGTCCTGGATGGCGAGCCAGAAGAGTTGTGGCCTGTCATAAAGTGAGGAGATTGTGTGGGGACTGGCAGATCTTAGAGGCTTATGGCGCCAAACTCTTAGGGCCTAGGGCTATCATAGTAAGTGCCAGTGATGAGCCAGGCCTTCCCTCCCCTGAGGGGAGATTATCAATCTACATTTCGCATTTGAAGAAACAGTCTCAGAAAGTTGTGAGAATAACTTGCTAGTGACCCAGTTAGTAAGTGGCAGAACTGGTTTGATCCGACATCTGTCTCATTTCTAGAGCCGTTGCTCTGAAGATTTTCTGTGAGAAGAAAATGGCTTCTGTCTTTAATTTTTGCCTTTTGCTAGCTGGGACTTCTGGGGTAGTCTTTTGGCCCCATTTCTGCTGGTACAGCACTGGGCAATTCCTGGTTTCCCTCAGATCTGCTTATAGAAATAGCTTATTTCTTTTAACTGTTGCATAAAAGTCCAGTTATTAAGCCATTTCTGTTTTTTAAACATTTAGATTTATTTTCAGCTTTTACTTTTAAACACAAGGCTACTAGGAACATCCTTTTATGTGTCTTTGTGCACATGTGCGAGTATGTTTCTAGGATTTGCCTGCTGAGTCGTGGGTTATGAACACTGGTGAGAGTGCCTGTACCAGTTTCTAGGCCCTTTCATTATCAAACCAAAGTAAGTATTCTTAAGAAGGAAATTTACCAGAAAACTTTGAGGAACTGATGAAACTTAAAGACTGATGAAGTTTAGTTTTGGAGTAAGATCAGGTAGGGCTGTAGGCCATGGTTAAGGCTTTGGATTTTACACTGAATAAAAGGAGAAGCAGTTAGAGAGTACTGGTATCCCTGTGCTCTGGTTTTGCTTTTACCAGACCCTTCTGGCTAGGGTGAGAGTGGGAGTGGATAATAAGGAGGGTGAGGACAGAGAGGAGTCTGAACAGGACAAAGTGGTGGCTCGGACCAGGGTGGTGGCAGTGGAAGTGCAAAGTGGTTGGATTCTGGGTATGTTTGCATGGTAGAGCTGACAGAATTTCCTAAAGGGTTAGATGTGGGGCTAAAAGAAAGAGAGAAGTCGAGGAAAATTCCCAGGTTTGGCCATTTTGGAGATGGGGAAGAATGGGAGGGAGCAGGTTGGGTGTTTACTCAGTGTCTTCTGGGGATACAGTGGTCAGTGTTTGTCTTTGTAAACACAGTTCCTGGCACATAGTGGGTGCTCAGGAAAGTTCTGAGTGAGTGGGAAAAGTGGGTAGACTTTGAAGCAGTTAGAAAACAGAGGTCTTTTTTTTTTTTAGAGAGTCTGTTGCCAGGCTGGAGTGCAGTGGCATGATCTCAGCTCACTGCAACCTCCACCTCCAGGGTTCAAGCGATTCTCATGCCTCAGCCTCCCAAATAGCTGGAATTACAGGCACATGCCATCACACTCAGCTATTTTTTGTATTTTTAGTAGAGATGGGGTTTCACTGTGTTGGCCAGAATGGTCTTGATTTCCTGACCTCATGATTCGCCTGCCTCGGCCTCCCAGAGTGCTGGGATTACAGGCATGAGCCACCATGCCCAGCTGAAAACAGAAGTCTTTAGCTAAAAAATATGCCTGGGCTGTAGGTATATGTTTGGTTTATGAAGTATTTTTTCTAAATTTGGAACTAGTTGTCAATATTTAGCAATAGGGAAGTGTCATAAAGTGCTCATTTCTGCCTCCTTGAAGCAGCTTTCATTCCCACAGCAGGCGGAGCTGAGCGAGTCCTTCTGACCAGGTCCCCATAAGCATTGAAGTTTGTGACTGTTTTTCTAAACCAGAGCCTCTGTGTCCAGAGGCTAAGTTTTGTGTTACTTAGAATAGATTTATTTTTATTTTATAATTTTAACACTTCTTCAGTGCATTGATTTGAATATTTTTAAAACTGCAAAGTAATTCTGCCTGGAAATATATTATTTTTACCATGAAATATTGGATTTTTTGGTGCTTATTTTAATTATTTTGTTTTAGTGCCATGCCATGGTCTCACTCTGTTGCCCAGGCTGGCCTTGAACTCCTGGGCTCAAGTGTTTGTTCCACCTCAGCCTCCCAAGTAGCTGGGGCTATAGGTGTACACCATCATGCCTGGGTTTGGTGCCTATTTTACTTATCTATTTTTAAAACATTTTTCTCTTTTTAAAATTTTTTTAGAGACAGGATCTTACTCTGTTGTCCAGGCTAAAGTGCAGTGGTGTAACCATAGCTCCCTGCAGCCTCAACTCCTTGAGCTCAAGAGATCCTCCTGCCCCAGCCTCCTAAGTAGCTAGGACTGCAGGTGTACATCACCACGCCCAGCTAATTTTTAAAAATTTTTATGTAGGCCGAGAGCGGTGGCTCATGCCTGTAATCCCAGCACTTTGGGAGGCCTAGGCCGGTGATCACCTGAGGTCAGGAGTTCGAGACCAGGCTGGCCAACATGGTGAAACCCCGTCTCTACTAAAAATACAAAAAATTAGCAGGACATGGTGGCATACGCCTGTAATCCTAGCTACTTGGGAGGCTAAGGCAGGAGAATTGCTTGAACCCAGGAGGCGGAGGATTGTGCCATTGCACTCCAGCCTGGGCAGCAGAGAGGCTCTGTCTCAAAAAAAAAAAAATTTATGTAGAGAGGCCAGACATGGTGGCTCATGGTGGTTCCTGTAATCTCAGCACTTTGGGAGGTAAAGGCAGGCGGATTGCTTGAGCCAAGGCATTAGAGACCAGCCTGGGGAATATGGTGAAACCCCGTCTCTACAAAAAATACAAAACTTAGCTGGGTATGGTGACGTGTGACTGTAGTCCCAGCTACTGGGAAGGCTGAGGTGGGAGGATCACCTGAGCCTGGAAAGTCAAGGCTGCAGTGAGCTGAAATTACACCACTGCACTCAGCAGGCAACAGAGACCCTGTGTCAAAAAAAAAAAAAAACGGAAGACTGAGACACGAAAACCTCTTGAGCCCGGGAAGCGGTGGTTGTAGTGAGGTGATACTGCGCAACTGCACTCCAGCTTGGACTGCAGAGTAAGACTTCTCTCAAAAAAAAAAAAAAAAATTGTTTTTGTAGCGATGGAGTCTCACTGTGTTGCCCAGGTGGTCTCGAACTCCTGGCCTCAAGTAATCCTTTCGCCTTGGCCCCGCAGAGTGCTGAGATTACAGGAATGAGTCACTACACCCATCCCAGTGCCTGTTTTAAACGGAGATATTATAGACTTATGGAGAAGTATGTAAAACATTAATTATGAAGTAAAGGCTTATACAGTCACCACTGAAAGAACAGAGCACGGCCAGCACCTCAGACATGTGTCCCTCCCTGGTCACAACCCCTTCCTCTCCCAGGTGGGACTCACAATGTGCCATAATTGTGTGGGAATGGTTTATGTGATCACCATAACCTCGTACACACATGTGTGTATCTCTAAACCATGGGGCTTAATTTTGCCCTTTTAAAACTTTATCTAAATCATAGTTTATGTGTTCCTTGTGTCTTGCTTCTTTTTTTTTTTTTTTTTTTTTTTTTTTTTTTTGAGACGGAGTCTCACTCTGTCACCCAGGCTGGAGTGCTGTGGCCGGATCTCAGCTCACTGCAAGCTCCGCCTCCCGGGTTCACGCCATTCTCCTGCTTCAGCCTCCCGGGTAGCTGGGACTACAGGCGCCGCCACCTCGCCCGGCTAGTTTTCTGTAGTTTTAGTAGAGACGGGGTTTCACCGTGTTAGCCAGGATGGTCTCGATCTCCTGACCTCGTGATCCGCCCGTCTCGGCCTGCCAAAGTGCTGGGATTACAGGCTTGAGCCACCGCGCCCGGCCGTGTCTTGCTTCTTTAGCTCAGTGTCTGTATCTGTAAGGTTCAACCTATGTAATTACATGCAGTGTACTTTGTGGATTTTTACATTGTATTTGGAATAGCAGTGGAAATGATTCGCAGGACTCCTTTAAGGTTTAAAATCTTCTGAGTATTTTTTTTTTAAAACATGTGCCCATGGTTTTATTTAACTCATAATAAAGACGAGATGAACAGTGAGATGTTACAACTAGTTCAAATATCTGAGTACTTTTTTTTTTTTAATTGAGACAAGGTGTCACTCTATCACCCAGGCTGGAGTGCATGGCACGATCTTGGCTCACTGCAATCTCTGTTTCCTGGGCTGACATGATCCACCTACCTTGGCCTCCCAAAGTGCTGGGATTACAGGCGTGAACCACCACGCCTGGCCTCTGAGTATTTTTTAAAAATGTTCTTTCTATTTACTTAAAAAATGTTTTTCTGATATTGATAAAATCTGTGAAAACTGGCTTCACATGGGTGTATGTATGTTTCCATTGCTTAAAGGTAACAAATGCTTTAAAATTCAGAAAAATAGAGATAAGTTCCTTGGCATCTGTTTTGTAATTTGCCATTTTGAGGGGAGGGGACAGTATCATTCTTTTGATGGCAGCAAGGTGAAAAGAAATTTCTTGATCCTACCAGAGAATAAAAGGCAGGCCATTGACTGTCTTTAAAAGGAACCCTGCCCATCTTCCCCTGCCTTTGAATTCTCTGAAGTTGGGAGAGGGGGTGGGGAGGAAGCAATAAGCCGACCAGAAATAAAAAGCAGGGAGTCTGTGCCATTTCCTTGATGTGATGAAGGTCCCTGTCAGGGATTTAGAAACCTGAGCCAGCAGATGAAACCTGTGTCATTTGTGTTGTCGTTGCCAGAGACAGCGCCAGCTCAGCCCCTTTCCTGGCTAACAGCAGGTTTCATTGTCCGTCACCCACGTCCCCCGCCTGCTTGTCAGCACAGAGCAACTTCTAAACAAATGTGGGGGCTAGTGAGAGACGGGAATGTCTTTCTTCCCCTCCTTGAGGAATTTCGTGCCACATTCATCTAACAGTAAATATAAGTAAGCATTCCATTTGAAGGAATTTATCACTGTGGGATATAAAAGGTTTGATTTTAAAAAAATCAAAGTTCACTTTTAAAGTACAGGATTTTCCAAGTTTACCACAATGTTCTGATATATTCATGTTATTTGGAGAATTTTTGTCTAAGATTGATGTTCAGGAATTAAGAATTTGGTAAAGCACAAATGAAATGAGTCCTCTCTTTTGAGGCTATTCCAAAACTTCCATTTATAGGCTATTAGATGGAATGAAGGTAGAGTAAAACTTTTCCTTAACTTTAATATCTGAGAGTCTTTGTCCTGACTGGGTTTCTGGGGTAAAGAAGGCAAACGGCCCAATGATAAGATAATGACCACGTTTAAAAGTGAGAAGTTACTGAGTGTACCTGACACCATAGGTAGTGTTTCTTAGTGCTGTTGGAATATTTCCATATCAGAACAGAGGTAGCTTAATGGTGAGAATACCAAGTCCTTATCATGCCACCCTGCCGTCAGAACTAGTTTATGTCTCCACATTTGTGAGTTGAATAGTTTTTCATTTATTCTTTAGATAACTGGATCTCAACTGTGTCTGTACTTTGGAATCAAGGGCAGAATTTTAAACTAATAGTGGTGGCAGGGGCCTATCCCCTGGGATTTGGAAGCAAGTGGTCTGGCTACAGCCAGGGCATGATTCATTATAGGGGCCCCTCAGGTGGACCTAAAGGTTGAGAACCATGACCATAGGCTCCAGCAGAGGTTTAGAGTAGTATTTCCTAAACTTAGGCCATCAGTGGTCTTACTTCACTGAGTCTCACTGGTATTATTTACTTAAAATTTTTTTTAAAGTAGACTTGGTAATTTTGTGCATATGTACAGAAAAATGTGCAGAACATAAATGCATAAGTTGGATTACTGTAAAGTAAAAACCCATGAAACCAGCAGCTAATAAAAAAAGGGAATGTTGCCAGAACTCCAAACTACCCTTCATGTCCACTGCTGGTTGCCATCCTTCCTTACCCAAGTTAATGGTAGTCTTGATTTCTAACAGTATAGTTCAGTTATGCCTGACTTATAGTGCTGAGGTTGAGGGTGTTACGGTGATACAGGCTATAACATTACATGACTGACTCCTTAGAGTTCTCAGGCCATTACCATATAGAACATGTAAATGTATCCGCAGGTTCATTTCTTGGGTATTATTAATAGGTGGTCTGCCTAATGACAACCCCTTCACTCTTAGTGACTTCATTTATTCATCCATTTACTCTACCTGCCAATGTGCTAGGCCCTCAGCTCAGGTGTGGGCAGTCTGCAGAGGGATAGGCAAAGTCTGCAAGTTACGGCATTGCCGTGTGCTGGTGCTGTGCCAGTGGAAACACAGGTCACCATGGGGACAATTTGGAGGATGAGGAAGAAGGATGTGTGAAGGGGGAGGGGATAAGTTTTAAACTGAGTCTGCAAGGAAGAGTTGCCTGAGCTCAAAAGAGTGGTTCAGGAAGCAGAGCCATTACATGCAAAAGCATGTAATGAACATAGAGATCATGTTCTAAAAATTAATTTAACAACGATTCTTGGATAATGAACAAACGTTTATTAAAGAGCTAATGTGGATAATGTTTAGAATTTGGAGAGAGATTTACCTTTATTTGCAATATTCTAATGTGTTATGGACTTAGAAAATTGTAGAGCAACTGGGCATGGTAGCTCACACCTGTAATCCCAGCACTTTGGGAGGCTGAGATGGGTGGATCACCTGAGGTCAGGAATTCAAGACCAGTCTGGCCAACGTGATGAAACCCTGTCTCTACTAAAAGTATAGAAAAAAACCCAAAAATTAGCCAGATGTGGTGGTGCATGCCTGTAATCCCCGCTACTTGGGAGGCTGAGGCAGGAGAATTACTTGAACCCGGGAGGCGGAGCTTGCAGTGAACCAAGATCGCACCATTGCACTCCAGCCTGGGTGACAGACCGAGATTCTATTTCAAAAAAAAAAAAAGAAAAAGAAAATTGTAGAGCAACACATTGCAAATAATGCATGACAGCTGGGTATTTCTTCTTGGAGTACGCAGTGAGAGCCAGAGGCCCATAACACCTGGCAGGGTCAAGCGTTACCCACGGTTGACATAGATACCTAATTATTTTATTATGCCCTGCTCAGGCTTGATACAGTGTCAGAGGGTATGTAGTGAGTTATTCCATTGGTTTTAAGATTTCCTTTGAGAGTCAAAAACTCAGGAAGCAAGGCTACAGGAGTTTTGATAGCCACTGTTCTGGTGGAATAGAATGGTGTGGGTTCAGAGACTGGATTAAAGGCTAAAGGTAAATTTCACCCCCTTGGAAATGGAGCAGACAATTTGGAGAATTATAACTTGTCTATCTAGTTCTGGATTTGAACCCAGAAAGTTCCCTTAAAAAGTTGCATTTCTAGGCGCAGTGGCTCACGCCTGTAATCCCAGCACTTTGGGAGGCCGAGGCGGGCGGATCACAAGGTCAGGAGATCGAGACCATCCTGGCTAACATGGGGAAACCCCGTCTCCACCAAAAATACAAAAAATTAGCCGGGCATTGTGGCGGGCGCCTGTAGTCCCAGCTACTTGGGAGGCTGAGGCGGGAGAATGGAGTGAACCTGGGAGGCGGAGGTTGCAGTGAGTCGAGATTGCGCCATTGCACTCCAGCCTGGGCGACAGAGCAAGACTCCGTCTCAAAAAGAAAAAAAAAAAGTTGCATTTCTAATAGTACCTCTGATTTACATTGATATGTTTGTATTGCCTTTTTACCCATCTTGACACCCTGGTATGTACATTATTGAAGTTGATTTGTCAGTTCTGGTGACATGGAAGTTTTGGGCTCTCAGTGTGAGAGAAAAGATTCTGCTTCTCACCATGACCCCTCTGCCACCTCTTCCAGGGCTGCGAATAAAGGAGACCAAGGAAGTTTATGAAGGTGAAGTCACAGAGCTAACTCCGTGTGAGACAGAGAATCCCATGGGAGGATATGGCAAAACCATTAGCCATGTGATCATAGGACTCAAAACAGCCAAAGGAACCAAACAGTTGAAAGTGAGTACATGTTTGTGGCCTCTTTTCTCTTGACTCTACCAGCACTGTGGCTTTGGGCAGGTGCTGTAACCTCTCTGCATCCGGTGTCCTGACCTGTGCACTGCAAGTGTTGATTTCTCACAGAACTGGTTGAGGATATTGTGTGTATAAAGCAGTACCTAGCACAGGGCTTGCACATGGGAGAACTCAAGGAAGATAGTTCTTTTCTTACTTACTTACTCCTGGGAAACTCTTCATGTTAAAACATGAGCTGTGTGGTTAAGTCAAGAAACTGCCTCTGCCATTCCACGTCCCATATTATGACCATGCGTCAAATACCCTGGGCTGGGTCTGAACCTGGGCTTTAATTTTTCCAGTTATCAATGCCCATGCTCATAGAAAGAAACAGCACTGAGTAATCAAATAAGAGTTGTATAAAGATGATGGATGGACTTCCTAGGGGCCACATGCAGAATCCTGACTGCAGTTGCTTGTGTCAGGAACCTGTGGTCGCTTCAGTGGCTGGTTCTGCTCAGTACAGGGCTTTGTGGAGAGGCCAGAATGGTGACACTGGATAGCCCTCGAAGACACTGCTCAGCCACCTGTCCTATAAGTCTTTAGGATGGAGGCAGTAGACTTTCTAGGGGAAGAGCATGAGTTTTGGAGTCTAAGTCCTAAAGGAATCCCTGAGTTTGTTACTTAAAACTGTTGTAGCATTAATCTCTGAATAGTAGTTTCTTTATCTGTTGAATGGGAATAATAATTGCCTGTCTTTCAGGGTTATGGCTTTGGGTGTGGCACCTAGTTACCTAATGAATGATAGCTGTTAATGTTATCGTGAGAGCCTTCACTTGGAGAAATGGAACAGTCCGGATTTTAGGCTTTGCCTTATTATTATTAATAAATATTATCATTGTAACTCTCATTTATTGTATGTGCCAGGCCTTGGACTAAGTGCTTCAACAAACGTTTCATCTATTGTCATTCATAACTTTATATGTATATATATTTGTGTGTGTGTGTGTGTGTGTGTGTATAATTTCCCTCATGTTACAGATGAAGGCTCATAAAGAGGTTACATGGTTATCCTGGGATCATCCAGCCAGTCAGGTGGCAGAGCTGACCCTCTGAGCCCTAACTGTTGTGCCGTCTGCCCACCAGCTTGCTGTGTGACCTTTGGAAGTCGGTTGAGCTCTCTGGGACTCAGTTTTCTCATCTATAAACTGCAGGAAATTGACCATATAATTTCTCCATCTTTATTCTGTTCTACGATTTTATGGTTCTTTGATTGTCTAAGGTTGTTTCTTGGTCACTGCTTTATGGAGATCATAAAAATGTCACTTCTTCAAAGGGCCATTTTTCTTTTTCCTAACAGGGTTTCAATCTCAGGAGCTTGCCTCTGCAAATATCTCTTTTATACCTACCCCTTGTCACTTCCATTCTGAATTAATTAGATTTCTCAGTAATCTGCCACCTTTCCAGTAATTACATCTTCAGTCAATTCATTTGGGAAATTAACCGGTATAAAAATGCTTGAGGCAAAAAAGAAGTATATTCTCCAATGTAGGACAGATAAAATAAGGCATACAGTTTAAATTTCAGCTATTTGTAATGCTGCTTTGTACAGTTTCTTTACAAAATAATGTAGAGGAGAAGATGAAATTTTTCTTCCAAAATGAATACTTTTAGGTACTTTTAGAATATGTACAAGATATTTGGATAGAAGGTGCTTAAATACTTGGTGGATATTCAAGTCTGAAGGAGTCTTCTGAGTCCTCGCAATGAGAATGCCGTTAGTACTCCTAACCCCTTCGTGCCAGGCCTTACCTGAGGGCCTCACCCACTTTTTTCCTTAGGCGCGCAGGCTCACAGCAGTTCTGCCAGGGGCTGCTGTCCCCACCCAGCCAAGGAGAGGCAGAGCCCTGGGTTTGCTGCTGTGGTGGTAGTTTTTTAAAAGCTTTATTGAGATAGCATTTTAAATAAAACTCATCCATTTTAAGTATACAATTCCAGGAATTTTAATGTATTTTCACAGTTGTACAGTCACCGCAATCTTAATTTCAGAACATTTTCATCGCCCCAAGAAGAATCCTTCTGCTCATTTACAGTCATTCCCCATTCCAATTATAGACCTCGGCAACTACTAATCTACTTTTGGTTGCCTTCTTTTGGACATTTCATATAAATGGAACATACACTGTACGTCTTTTTTTGTATCTGGCTTCTTTCACCAAGCCCTGGGTTGTTACTTTTTAATTTTGTTTGGGGCAAAGCCCAAGTTTTTTTCCACCATAGCTACATTATATCACATAACTCTCCATGAAGACCTGGAGAAACTTATGTTCAACTACAGAATCCTTACAAAGGCAGCTGTCCTAGAATGTTAATCACTGAGGGTCACCAGAATCTGGAGAAAAGCAACAGTTCCTCAAATCTGCTTATTTCCTTTCCTGGAGATACAAGCAGGCAGACCCAATGGCACAAACACTGGGATGTGAATCAAAAGGCTTGGGAAAGATTCTCATTTATGCTTTTCTTTGAATTACTTTATATATCTGTGATTGCACTGGGGTGCAATAGATGAGGAAACTTAGAACTGAGAACCTTATCCAAAATCATAGGCCCTGCAAGATGCCAGCCTTGAGATTGGTAAGCAGGTGCTGGCAGGTACTTCAGTTGCAGAAAGTTCCACCCCACCTGAGGTGAGGCAAATGAAGGAGTGAAGCAGGGATGATGATCTCAAGAGGGGTGATAGGGCCTGTGGTCCTGTGGACAGTGGGGGCTGGGCCCACCCATCTCAGGGCAGCCAGGACCATCCTTATAAAAACGCTGCTGCTAGTTTACAGCCTTTGGAATCAAGGGAAAGAGAAGAGTAGGTGTCCCATGTGTCCCTTTCATGCTTGTTTCACAGGGATGCAGGTGTGCTGGCCCCCCTATTCTTTCCCTGATGTGCTTAGTCCCCGAGCCAGTCTCTTGTGTGGTACTCATGCATTCACATTCCTGCAGGTCCTAGTATACATGCATATGCAGAACAGGCTTTCTCCATGCACTTGCTAGCTACCTCAGATCCCTTACGAAAAGGTACCTTACATGGTGTCTGAAGGAAATGGAATATGTATTACACTTCTGATTTACATTTTTTTTTTTTTAGCTGGACCCCAGCATTTTTGAAAGTTTGCAGAAAGAGCGAGTAGAGGCTGGAGATGTGATTTACATAGAAGCCAACAGTGGGGCTGTGAAGGTAATGCCTTCCTTGGGACACAGCATTGTCCCTGATTTGTTTGCCATGAGAATACCTACGTGACAAAGGAGTTGTTTTCTTCAGAGGGTGTGGGGTGTGTCGGGAGGGGCTGGTGTCTGTTATGAGGCTGATGGAAGGTCAACTAGTGGCCCTTTATGTATAATAAAGTTTGCCTTCCTTTTATCTTCATTCTTTAACCTTCTCACGATTAAAACAGGGCAGTCTGTTAGAAAAAATACTAAAACCTGTTCAGAGGGGGAGGACAGGGTGAGAAACCAAAACAACTTTAGTCATTTTCAAATTGAAATGTGCAGTGTATTTAATCTTCCTTTTATCTCTTTGGTATTTTCTTCCCAAGATATATGCATGTGGGAAGGAATGCTGCATTCGTTGGCATTCTTTTCTATCTGATTTTCAGGGTCCTGTACAGTGTTCCTCACTGTTTAATGGATGGGCATAATACTTCATATCAACAATAAATCACCCATCTACAAAAGAGTCTGAGCAGCTCCTCCGCCTCCAGTTAATCTACTGGATTTGCCTTTATCAGGAATTGCATACAGTTAAAAGAAAGAAGGGAAAAAGGATTTTGGGAGAAAGTATCAGGTGTTTTCAACCCAGTTTTGGAGCCCAGCGATGAGCAGATAACTCTCTTCTCTTGGCAGCAGGGGAGTGGGGCATATTTGGAGTTTGTCAAGTAGGCTGTCAGGCCCGCAGTGGGAACTGAGACCTTTATCTCACTTAGCCCTGTGCCATTTGGGGACTTGGCAGTGAAAACTCACCAGGCACTCATTTTCTCTCTTTTGCAGAGGCAGGGCAGGTGTGATACCTATGCCACAGAATTCGACCTTGAAGCTGAAGAGTATGTCCCCTTGCCAAAAGGGGATGTGCACAAAAAGAAAGAAATCATCCAAGATGTGACCTTGCATGACTTGGATGTGGCTAATGCGCGGCCCCAGGTACTGCCTCGATGCCTGGGTGACCTGGCACACTAGCCCTTTTGTATGTGCGTGGAGGTCTGAGAATGAATTGTCAGAGTCTTGCTGCCTTTCTTGAGGCAGACGGTCCTTTTCTATCTGTAATGTTCAGCAATTAACATCGACATGAGCTACGAGGGACTCCTTTGTTCCCATTCAAATGCTCTAGTCACAGATGATTTCATGTGTATTGTTTCTTATCCCAGCCAAGCCTCTGGCCCTGAGCTAGCCAGCTTCCTCCATGGCTTCACTCCAGCAGTGGGCTCACGCCTGGGATTCTCTGGGTGTTAATGGCAGGAGGGCAGGAGTGTTCTATGAGCCCGTTACAGGATTTCAGAAAGCCCGACAAGGCTCTTTCTTTCCCCCTGCTTAGCAAAAGCCACAGTGTTTTAGCTTTGAGCTGGTACTGTTGTCTGCTTCTCATGCAGATGGATACTTATGCCTTGACTAGTAAAATGTAGGAAAGGATGTTATCACTTTATGGCATTTGTAGGAAATATGTGATTAAAAGAAACAAGACACCACTGTTTCTTGTGATGGTCTTCCAGTTTGGTTTCATCCTTATCCTAAAAAAGACCTCTTCACTATTAGGGAATAGTTTGTTTTCTGTCTTGAAATTTGATCCGTGGGTGTTTTGTTCCTTGGCGCTTTGGTCAAGAGATTACTGAAGACTTATCTTGGACCAACAGGTCCCCTTGGTTGGTGAATTGGCCATCCGCAAACTGAACTCCTGGGAGCCCTTGACCTGAGAAGAGTGTTGGGCTGGGAGTCAGAAGTCAGGAACTGTGTTGTTCCATCACTGACCAGCTTGATTAATTTGTCACTTTGGGTCTCTGGGTTTTCTGTGGTTTAGGGTTCTGATTTTGAGTTTCCTCCTACTTGGCAAGGCAGTTTTGAGGACCAGACAGGAAACATTTGCTGCCTTTAGCTATTCAGCATTTAGTGAGCCCCTCTGTGTCTCAGGGCCTGGTAACCAACAGGTGATCACTAAATGCTGAACAAATGACCAAACACCAGCCTCTTCCTCTTGCTGACTGCACTGTTAGGAGCCCATAGGAGGATGCAGGTTGAGTGGTGAACCTGTTATGGAGTCAGCCATTCCACAGGGAGGGGCCCATAGACCAAGTAGCTCCAGGTTAAGTAAGGACTAGGCTGATGCAAGCCTGTGGTCAAAACTAGTGAGAGGAGGCACAGCAGTATAATCATGGTATATTTATACTTACTCTTGTAGTCCGTGTGTCCCCAAAGGCACAGGAACATTGGGAGGAAGTCATGAATCTGGTTAGGGTCAGATACCCCCTAGAGGGCATTTGACTTGAACTTTAATGACTGGGAACTTCCTAGGAAGGAGAATGGCATTCCTGGCAGATGGACTAGACTCAAAAGCATTGAGTCATAACAGAGCTTGCGGGTGTCCAGGGCAGGGCTGCTAGCCTCATGTGGCTAATCAAGGAACAAGGGATTGGAAAAAGATAGGACTGGAGAAGGAGGCTGGGCAGGCCCCATGGAGCTTATACTTACCATGAAAGGATTTTGTTTGATTCTTACAGGTCAGGGGAACCTCTAAAAATTCCTCTGTGTTTAGAAGCTCCTCAGGCTTTGAGGAGGGGTCTCCTTACCTCAGGATCCCATGTTGAGTTGATGAGTGGGATGCAGGGGGATGAGGCTTCTGTAGTCACCTTACAAAGCAGCACTGACTCTAAGTCTTCTCTTATGCAGGGGGGACAAGATATCCTGTCCATGATGGGCCAGCTAATGAAGCCAAAGAAGACAGAAATCACGGGTAGGTGAACCAGCGTGGCCTGCGAGCAAGGGGCAGGGTGGAGGGCCCTACGTTCTGAGATGCTCTTGCGGCTCTGTGAGCACATCTGCCCCGAGGAAATGCCTCAGAACAGTTCCTTCTTCCTCATAGTTCAGAGCTTGACTCTAGCCTTAGTCGCTGGCACTATTTAGGCAGCCATACAGCACACTGTTTGGTCTCTGCCCCACTGCAGTCACAGTTTCTGGCCCCTATGAGGCCCCAGAAATGTGGATTTATTTCGCCCAGCTCTGCTGGAGCACAGACTCTGGAGCCTTGGTGCTGTCAGCCCCCTCCCTAGTAGAGCACAGGGCAGCTTCACAGACCAGCTCCACGCACTGCCCTGCCCAGTTCGTGGGCACTTCCTAGAGCTCCACAGGGGACACTGCTGCTGCTCTCCTGTGCACCTTTATTTTACCCTGCTGCTCTTCCCAGCTTTCCTGTTGCTGTGTTTTTCTAATTCCACCTACAATTTCGTCACTTTAAGATGTTAGTTAAACATTAAAGCAAATATTATCTTCAAAATTTTAGCCAGGGCAGCAATCTGAGACCTTTCTGTTTGAGTTTTCAGGAGCAGTTTCTTTATTTTCACGTGGTTTTCAGTGTGCATCCTCTTTGGACAATCCCGGCCTCGTGCCTTTGGTGAAAGACGCTGCCTCAGATCTTCCAGTTTTCTGTTTTTGAGCTGCTCCCTCCTGAAGATAACACAGGAGCTGGTTTGGAAAATGAGCACTGAGACCTTAGCTGGGTTATGTAACTTTTGAGAGACTCATCCCTCTAGGAGCTCTGAGATTGGGCCTTTCTTCAGAGCCTTTCATTCCTCGAAGGTTTCTGTTCAGGATTCTAAAAACACCCACTTCCTTAGTCCGGGGGCACTTGATTGAAAGTTAATTAACCTAAACATTGTTGTATGGGACCAAAAGAAAGGGTCATTTACTGAGTATAGAATAGGAAAATTTGCATGTGAAAACTCATTTCACTCAGGGCTCCTAAACTCCAATGTCTCCCAGATCAGACAGAGCTACATTGGGTGTGTGGGAGGTGATAAGGCATAGTAGGGAGTGTGACAGCAGTGAGCATGTGCTGTGAAGGGATTCCCATGCAGAACACCCGTGCAACCTTTTTACATTTAACCAAACACATCTTTTGGGGGAGGCTGCCAATTTTGTGACCTTTAGGTGTGGTTATCACTGTGTTCAGATGACGACACTGAAGCCTGGAGTGAGGACACACCCTGTCAGGAATCATATAGCTAGTAGGAAAACTAGGCTCCCAGCATGGGTTTGGATTGAATTCAGGTGGAGGAGAAAAGGCGATAGTCTCTCCCAGCCCTGTGCTGACCTTGCCTGCCCATCCTTGCATCTCCTAGACAAACTTCGAGGGGAGATTAATAAGGTGGTGAACAAGTACATCGACCAGGGCATTGCTGAGCTGGTCCCGGGTGTGCTGTTTGTTGATGAGGTCCACATGCTGGACATTGAGTGCTTCACCTACCTGCACCGTGCTCTGGAGTCTTCTATCGCCCCCATCGTCATCTTTGCGTCCAACCGAGGCAACTGTGTCATCAGGTACAATGGCTGCCTGCCAGCCACAAGGCTTTTTTACCTTCCATCTGGGCTCATTTGTTCCTCAGGATCTCGCTAAACCCCACGAGGTGGGATGGGGATGAGGGGAGGTCATGTTGTTTTTGAAGGAAATCATGCCAAGTGGCTTGCCTCTGGTCTCATTTCCCTAGTCACCAAAGGCAGCAGCTGCCCTGTCACTCATGACGAGGGTCTCCCATGTGATCTCTGGGGTGTGATGCTACAATCTGGTCATTCAATTGGAGTGCACAAAGGTGAGATCAGACAGGGCTAGCCTTTGATGACATTATACACTTGAACGTCTTCAGTCTTCACCTGCACTCTGAGATGTAGGCATTATTGACATCATTTTTCAAATAAGGAAACTGGAATCATAACTTGTCCCTCATCAGAAAGACAGGATAAGAACCCAGCTCCTTCTGGTAACAAAACCAGCATTTTCTTTCTATCCCAGACCTCTGAACCACATTGGTTCTTTCCATTCCCCCACTCCACTCCTTCCCATCCCTTTGGCTGCCTTTGGGCAGGGCAGATGTTGTCCCCTGGAAGACAAGTGTTCCTATGGTGCTCATCCTGCCAAGATTGGCTCAAAGCTGGGTCAGGGACCTTCCTGGGGTTGCTTTTTCTCCTAATCACTCTCCAGGCTCGTGGTCCTAGAGAACATCCCATCTTCCCATCTCTCAAGCCCAGTGTCAGTATTCCCAGTATCTGGTAGTTTTATTACTCTTTTGGTTTTCTGTGATCCTGTTTAAACATTAGTGCCTGGTCCCTGCAGTGCTTGGGGCACAAAGGTGGGTAATGAGGGGCCTCTTTTCAAGCCTGCAATAGAGTAGTGTGGGGACAAAGTCCCTGAGGCTGCATGCTCAGGGCAGTGGAGGCAGTGGGAGTTGGAAAGACACCCCGTGGCCCATGAGTATCTCAGGACACAGCTGGAGCCAAACTGAGTTTGAAATCAAAACTGCTGATTTGCCTAACTCAGCTCTGAATGATGGTGGGCCCTATCTAAGATTTTAGTTTGCTTTTAATAGAGAAGCTTTATTATTAAGACTGTCCAAGCTGGGCACAGTGGTACGTTCCTGTAGTGTACTCTTAGGGAGGCTGAGGCGGGAAGATTGCTTGAGGCTGGAAGTTTAAGACTGTAGTGTGCAACGATCGCACCTGTGAATAGCTGTTGCACTCCCACCTGGGCAACAGCGAGACCCCATCTCTAAAAATAATTTAAAAAAAATAAAACATGCAAACTCTGGTGTTGCTGGCTCTGGGTAGGCCCCACAGAGGGGGTTCTGTAGTGCTGTGAGCACTGCACTATAGCAGCAGGCCTTCCCACTCATGTGGTTTCTTTCACTTGCAATTAGGAATCGAATGCATGATTCAAGTCCATGTGGCAGCATCTTGCAGCTACTCTGAATCCCTGTCCATGATGCTCTCTGGACAAGACCACTGTCATAAGTGCTTCCTAAGTCTTGGAGAGAAAGTGTGTGCCAGATCCAGCATGGCTACCTGGGCAGCTTCTGGAGACACATGCATGTGGGCCTTCTGCCTGGTATACCTGTGGCTGGCTGGACTTTCTTAGCCTTGGCCAGGCCAGGCTGAAGCCTGACAGTGCAGCTGGTGAAAGGGCTCAGCCTTGGACAGATGGTGCCCCCTGCTGGGGAGCTCTGCTAATAGGCTTCCCTCCCTCCACAGTAGGGAACCCAGCCCAGCAGATGCCTACAGAGCCTGGCATCTCTTGCCCCCAGAAATAAGGTCTCTCAGTCCCATCCCACTCAGGACTAAGGTGCACACAAAGGTGGCCTTGATCTCAGAATCTGCTCAGTGGAGACAAAGCTCTGGTCAGCCTGAAACCTGGGAGATTTGGCCCCAGCCCCATCTGGGCTGATTTGATCAAGGGCTGCTAGAGGTTGTGGAGACTCCTTGCCAGACTATAGTTACCCAAGTGGAAGGAAGGCGCTCAGAGCATGGATCTTTAGGCAGGTCGGTTCAGGCAACCCAGATTCGGTTGTTTGCTCTGAAAGAGAATTTTGGCACCGTGTTCTAGTAGGAAATCTGTTGCAGTGGTGATAATAATGTCAACATGGTGATGAAAAAAGTAATAGCCAACAATAATAGCCATCTGACGTGCTTCCCACAGACTCCACCCCTAGAGGGGAACTACAGGGCTTCCTTACCTCCCAGACTCACATCTGATCTCTAGAGCTCTCAAGGAAAGGAAGGGGGAAGGGAGGTGACTAACTGAGGGCTTCCTCTGTGTCAGAAACTATCCAGAGCGCTCTACATGGGCCATCTCATGTCCTCCCAGGACACCCTGACAACCCTCTGAGCAGCTGAGGTTATCTCCAGACTCAAATGGGAGGTTACCTGCCCAGGCCATAGGCTAGAAAGTGTTGCCACTGGAACCTGAGCCCAGAGGAACGTCTGGATCCAAACTCCATGCTCTCACTGCTCTCCCACACTGCTTCCCAGTGGCCCCTGGGCTGTGAGCGGGGATGGAGCTTTGATGGGGTGCTGCCTGGAGATGGCAGTGGGGGACTGTTGAATGCTGACAACAGATTGCTGTGAAAATGCAGCCTCTAGGAGTGTTCTTTTCCAGGTAGTGTACGCTCCCTCTCAGCTTCTTGCCGCTCACCCCTCCCTGTGTAAATGACCCTTGTGGATTGAGCCTCAGAAGTGAGCCCACTCTCTGATGGCTGTTGTGTTTTATGGAGCATGAATTACAGCACTAGCCTGGTTCCCACATGGAAAAATTACAGGCATTGGAGTCATGTGGAAGCTCATGACCCTGGCGAGTTCCTTGACCTCTCTGAATCTTACCATCCTCATCAGGAAATGGGAATATCAGCACCTTTTTTGCAGAATTATGTGAAGAGTAGAAAAAGTGAGTGCAAAGTTGTCACCCAGGCCAGTCCTAGAGTATTGCCCTCTTGGAAGCTGATTTCATACCCCTGCCTGGTCTGCCCTGTGGACATGGCTTGGCCTCAGGGATCTCTGAGAACCCAGAAAGGCATGAAGCCTCTTTATAGCCCCTCCTGACCTTGACAAGCAGCCCCCAAATCCTTTAGGTCACCTCTCCCTGTGGACAGCTGATGTGGAAGCACCTGTCCCTGGGCCTCTTAACGCTCCAGACTCCTTCTGGGAAAGGTCCATCCATGGATGACAGGGAGGCAAAGCTCTGTTGCCCGCTTGCCTGGCTCCTCCCTAACTTGACACCGTAAGAAGTACCTTTCCTTCCAAGCTCAGGATCCTGAACTGTTAGATGAGAGCCCAGCACTGATCCCAGCTTGAAAACTGGGAGATTTTCTTTTCATATTGAGGTATAGGCCCTGGGATTAGGAGTTCTTATAGGAGTTTCTCACTGAAAGTCACTTCGTTGCACCAAAGCAACAAGACTTAAGAAACAGTGTGGTCTCTGTTCAGTGTAACCTTGTGGTAGATAGTGTTTCAAAAACAAACAAACAAACAAACAAACAAAAAAAACCAAAAAACAAAAACAACTTTATGGAGACATAATTCATATAAAATACAGTTTTTTGTATGGTTTCTAGTGTATTCACAGAGTTGTGCAGCCATCACCACAATCAATTTTAGAACATTTTCATCAACCCAAAAAGAAACTGTACCCATCAACAGTCACCGTCCCTTCTGCACCCTTACCCCCATCCACCGGCAGCCGTTAATCAATTTTGTCTCTATAGATTTGCTTTTTCTGGAAATTTTGTATAAATAGCACCATATAATCTTGTCTTTTGTGACTGGCTTCTTTCCCTTAGTGTGATGTTTTCAAGGTTCATCCATGTTGTAGTATGCGTAGTACTTATTTCTTTTTCCAGTTGAATAGTATTCTATTATATGGAATATTTAATAGTGTATCTTATTTAACCATTCATTAGTTGATGGACATTGGGTTGTTGGGTTATTATGATAATGCTGCTCTGAACAGTTGTGTACAACTTTTTCTTTCTTTCTTTCTTTTTTTTTTGTAAGTAGAGATGGGGTCTCACTTTGTTGACCAGGCTGGTCTTGAACTCCTGGGCTCCAAGGATCCTCCTGCCTCAGCCTCCCAAACTGCTAGGATTACTGTGAGCTACCACACCCGGCCTATGTACAACATTTTTAAGTGGACATGGTTTTTATTTCTTTCAGTTACATACCTAGGAGTGGAATTGCTGGGTCCAGTGGTAACTGTTTAACCTTTCAAGGAACTGCCAGCTGTTTTCCAAAGCCATCTGCATCATTTGACATTCCCACCAGCAATGTATGAAGGTCCCAGTTTCTCCACATTCTTGCCAGCACTTGTCTGTCTTTTTGATTATAGATATTCTAGTGGGTAATGAAGTAATATCTCATTGTGGTTTTGATTTGCATTTCCTTAACGACTAAGGATGTTGAGTGTCTTTTCATGTGCTTATTGGCCGCTTGTATATTGTCTTCGGAGAAATGTTTATTCACATCCTTTGCCCATTGTTTATTCAGGTTCTTTGTCTTTCCATTGTCAAATTATAAGAGTTCTTTATATATCCTGGATACTAGATCTTTATCATTTATATATGATTTATAAATATCCTATTCTTTGGGTTGTCTTTTCAGTTTCTTGATAGTGTCTTTTGACACACACAAGTTTTAAATTTCAATGAAGTCCAATTTATGTTTTTTATTTTGTTTTTTGTGTTTCTGGTTTCATGTGTAAGAACCCATTGCCTAATCTAAAATCACAAAGGTTTATGCTTGTGTTTTCTCCTGAGAGTTTTATAGTTTCGACTTTTATGTGTAGGCTTATGATCCATTTGTAGTTAATTTTCATGTAGGGCGTAAGGAAGGGGTTGGTCCAACTTCATTATTTTGCATGTGAATATCCAGTTGTCCCAGAACCATTTGTTGAAAAGACTGTTCTTTTTTTATTGAATTGTTTTGGCAGCCTCATCAGAAAATCAAATGGCTGTCTTTTTAGTACTCTTACTGTGTGCCCACTGAGCCCAAGGTTAAGTGGATATTAGGTGAGTTACCCATCGCATTACCCAGAGAGGTGTTTTTACTGCACTTTCTGTCAGCAGAAAAGCTTTGTGTTATCTGTGTCCCTGTAGTTACAGGATTACATAAAGAAGCATTTATGTAGTGATTCTCAGCCGGGGCAAATTTGTTCCACTGGGGACATGTAGCAATGTCTGGAGACATTTTTACTTAACATAACTCAGAAGTGCTGCTGGCATCTAGTGGGTAGAGGCCAAGGATGCTGCTGAACATCCTGCAGTGCCTAGGACAGCCTTTCAAAAAGAATTAATTTGGTCCAAAACATCCACAGTGTCACAGTTATTGTAAGAGTTATTGTAAGAGGAAAGTAGTCACAAATGAGTCAGCCATGTTGCACATGTGGTGGTGTATCTGCAGGATACATTTCTAGAAGTACATTTGTCTTGCTCCTATAGATAATGCTGTATTGGATTCCAAGGAGATTTGGGTCTGTGGCTTCATAACTCCAAACTGTCTATCTGGAGGAAGCTCACTTATGGCCGAGTTTGGACAATTGCTGAATGGTAAAATGTTAAAATTAATAGTAGACTGAGGCCAAAGCCAGAAATGAACTTCTAAGATGCAAGAATAAATCTGCAGATTTACCAAAATGTAATTATTATCCAGCTTCTTATTAACAGTTTTATAACATTACCATTATGGCTGCCTTGTTAAACTGTGATCCTCCCCACTCCCTGCCCCCTAGCTCCTGCTGAGGTCAGCACACGGCCCAGCACCGCTGCTGGCACATGGGGGCTCCACTCAACCAGCCCACTCAGCAGCATCACCAGTTGGAACCATCTCCCACTAATACAGTTTCTGGAAGAAACTTTCTACTTCAGATTCATAGCTTGGACAAATCTCAAAAATGTTTGGTCTTTAATTCCTGAAAATGCTTAGCAGTCCTCAGCAGCCTTTTCTTTTGTTTTCTCCTCATCAAACTCCTTTTACCACTTGGCAGCCTTTTAATAGACTTTGAAAACTATAAGAAATGTTATTAATGCATTTCTATAAATTCTGTCCTTGTGAAGTTTGATTCGGGACTACTTTATTTTTCTCTAACCTTTTCTTCTTTAAACTTTTTATGTTTGTTGTGATTTATCGTGGGTGGTGTAGAATTTTGGATATTTTTGTCCTTGGGATATTTTAATATGGCAAAATTGAGATCTTACAATTTCCTCAGAATTCCCAAAAGAATTCTCAAATAAGACTTAAAAAACACTTATGGCCTAAATAGAATTAAAAAATAAAAATTAAATGTAGTTTTAAAAGGTTATTTTGCTTAATGTGAAGGTTGCAGGTACACCAAATACTGAGATTTGAATCATGATAGAATTTCATCTTTATAATTCTTCCTAATTTTAAAAGACATTTGTTGCTGGAAAAGATAAGTTTTCTCTAAAGTATACTAATATTTGTATTTCCTATTAGTTTGTTTCCATATTTACTTTGAAGATTTTAATTTTTTTGCATTGGACTTAACAATTCATTAATGTAGCATTTTATTCTCTCTTTGAATTGTTTTTATTGTGGTAAAATGTGTGTAACATAAAATTTGCCATTTTAACCATTTTTAAGTGTATAATTCATTGGCATTAATGACATTCACAGTGTGGCATGACCATCACCGCTATTTCCAAAACCATCACCACTATTTCCAAAACTTTTTCATCATCTCAAAAACAGAAACTCTGTAACCATTAAGCATGAAGTCCCAGTTCTACCTCCCCTCAGATCCTGGTACCTCTCATTTATTTCTGTCTTTTTTTTTCTTCTTTCTTTTAAGACAGGGTCTCACTCTGTCATCCAGGCTGGAGTGCAGTGGCACAGTCTTGGCTCACTGCAACCTCTGCCTCCTGGGCTCAAGTGATTCTCATGCCTTACCTTCCGGAGTAGCTGGGATTACAGGCACATGCCACCAGGCCTGGCTAATTTCTGTCTCTATGAATTTGCCTACTATAGATATTTCCTATAAAGAAACCATAAAATATTTGTTCTTTTGTCTCTGGCTTATTTCACTTTGCATGTCTTCAGGGTTCATCCTGTGCTAGCATGTATTTTGTTTGCATTTTAGTTTTGCAGTCATAAATATGCATTTTTGTACCTCAATTAACTGGATAGAATTTAAACAATTAGATTTTATTTTACGAAAGTTAAATTTTAGCATGCTTACTTGTTTTTGAAACCAAATATTCAGATACTAACAAATCCAGTTGACATGACTAATTCTTTGTTATATTGATTACTTATAACCATAGACTGTACAATCCTGCACGAGTTTAAGAATGCCAGAAGTGTAGCCTTTCTGTTGTTATGACCCCCAGAGGCCAAGGCAGAAGCCCACAGCACATGGGGCTTCCAAACACTAGCTGAAGGCTGGCCCCGTATGCCACCAGTGACTGCCCAGTGCACCTCAGGGTCTGGTGGGTTGGCAAGGTTCCTCCCCTAGGCTGTTATTCCTATGGCTTGGCTAAGGGTTCAAGAGAAAAATAGGCAAACGATGGGATTGGATCCTTCTCAACAAGAAGTAAAATTATATATATATATAAGGGAATACATTCAAATGCTTCATTAGTAATCAAAGAAATGCAAACTTAAGGTATTACCTTTCCCTCTTTTTCTAAACTGTCAAAATAGCAAAATGTTTCAGAATGAGAATACTTGGTAGTGGCTATGATCCTGTGAGATTAGATAACTCATGTAGCTGAATAAATTAGGATAGTTATTCATTCAAGTAGCTATTCAGGTTTCTGTCAGGCCCTACAGCAGTTGCTAAGGAAATGTTTATGACTGTATGCATCAAAATATCAATAAAAATAATAGCAACAATTGGAAACTAAATGCTCAACGATTTGGGTTAAGTAAAATATTTAATGGATTGTTAAGCAAATATTAAACATAAGTATTAAGACTGATGCAAGCCAGGTGCAGTAGCTCACACCTGTACTCCAAGCTACTCGGGAGGCTGAGGTGGGAGGAGCCCTTGAGCCCAGGAGTCTGGGGCTGCTGTAAGCTAGAATCATGCCACTGCACTCCAGCCTGGGCCATAGAACAAGACCCGGTCTCAAAAACAAAACAAAGCAAAGCAAACTGAAGCAACATGGACAAAAACAAAAAAAATGTGCATACTTAGTATAATTTGTAAAATTATGCTATAGAGTATTTTATATATAGTATATAGTTACATATATGTACATATATGTACTATATATAATATATAGTACATACTATATATTATACTATATAATTTGTATATATATGAAAGTTTGGCAGATATCTAGATGATTATTTTTGAGTATGATTTTAGTTATTGTTTTTTCCTATTTCCCAGTTTTCCTATGATACTGATGATTACCAAGATAATCAAGTTGGTTTTTTTTTTTTTTTTCCTTTTGGGACAGAGTCTTACTCTGTCACTCAGGGTGGAGTGCAGTGGTACACTCTCAGCCCACTGCAACCTCTGCCTCGCGGGTTCAGGTGATTCTCATGCCTCAGCCTCCCCAGTAGCTGGAATTACAGGGGTGTACCACCATGCCCAGCTAACTTTTGTATTTTTAGTAGAGACAGGGTTTTAACATGTTGGCCAGCTATTCTTGAACTGCTGACCTCAGGTGATCTACCCGCCTCTGCCTCCCAAAGTGTTGGCATTACAGGCGTGAGCCACCGCACCCAGCCTGAAGTTGTTTTTATGCCACTGGAGGTTAGTCTGTTTACTCGGGTCCTGGCTCTGATTCTTAGGCTGCCTAGCCAGCTGCTTGTGGTGTGAATACTGGATCTGTATTTCCAGTGTCGTTTCTTGTCTAACAGAGGCTTAGGTGATGGGATTAATTTTGCCCCTTACAGAGGCACTGAGGACATCACATCCCCTCACGGCATCCCTCTTGACCTTCTGGACCGAGTAATGATAATCCGGACCATGCTGTATACTCCACAGGAAATGAAACAGGTGAGCCTCCCTTCTTCCCTCCTGCTCTCTTCTCTCATTTGCTCCCAGTGTTCACTGATGGCTGTGTAGAAAGGTATCTGCGGCTTGGATCTGGCTGCCATTCACCATCTCACCACTTAGCTACTGGCCTCGAGCAAGTCACGTTACTTCAGAGTCTCAGTCTCCCCATCTGAAAGATGGATTGTGCTAACTAGACATTGCCCCAAGTGTCGAAAGAAGCTCAGCTCCCTGTCTTGGCTGTTCACTTTTCTGCTGTTCCCCCTTTGATAAGCTTTAGGAAAAGGATAGTGAAAAAATCAATTTGATGATAGCCATTAGGGAAGCTACCAGCTCTATAAAAAGGAGGCAATAAAATATGATTTAGTGATAGCCTTTTGGTGACCAGGCCAGACTATGCCTGTGGCCTTTTTTACTCAGAGGACAAGGCCAGGCTCACTGTTCCACCTGAACCAACAGCAAGCCAGCTCCAGCAGGGTATAGAATGTAGCCACCCTGACCTGGAAGAGGCCAGTGCCTGTGTCCTAGCAGAGCCTGTCTGTTGTAAACAGCATGACGAATGACAAGTTTCTCGGCAGCTTTGGAGGCCGCCCCTGGGCAGGTCTGTGGCTTTGCAATAGAGTCCTTGAGGGCTTCTGCCAAGTCCACAGAGGTGATGGCGAGACAGCATCATACAGCTTAGAAGAGCACCTGAAGATGGAGTTTGTGAAACTGATCATATAATAAGAGGCTTCATTGAAGGACCCCTGGAAGAATCTAGCTCCGTGGCTGGCACACGGTGGATGCCCATAAGTCTGTGTGACCTGAATCTGGGTTAGGCTTGGAGTTGGGAGACCACAGGGATGTATGAGCGTGGGCTTTATCCAAAGGGCCACAGTCCCAGTGGTCTCTGTAGGAATTGCCTCTTGCTTGGTGTGCAGCTCGAGCACAACTATGTGCCAAGCATTGGAATCATTGGACTAGGAATTTCTAGTTACCTTAATGGTATTTTCAGGTATTCCGTATGATCACCATCTGTTTTATTTTTACATTTGAGTCATGGAGCTGTAAGTCCAGGATGCAAAACCAGACAGTGCCCTGCAGAGCCCAGGCCATCTGTTCAGTGGTACATACCCTGGATTGGTGTCTCAGAGGTGGTATGTGCTGTGCTCTTTCCTCTGCCCTGCCCACCCTTGCCCCAAATGTTCTCTTCTGGTGGACTCTGGCATGCAGCCATGGTTGGAGATGCTGAGCAGGCTGGGGCTGCAGTGACATCTCGATGCACTTTGCCTGGACCTTGTCTTTTCACCAGAGCATGGCACTCTGTTAAGCATCGTGTTGAGCAGGACATGCCTGGCCAGTTTGATTCCATTTGATCCCCAGTAACCCATGAGGCAGGGAGAACTACTGTCATTACCCAGTAGTTTTAAAAGATGAGGACATTACCTAGGCATGGTGACTCACACCTGTAATCCCAGTACTTTGGGAGGCTGAGGCTGGAGGGTCACTTGAGCTCAGGAGTTTGAGACCAGCCTGGGCCACATAGTGACACCCCTACTCAACAAAACATAAAAAGTTAGCCAGGTGTGGTGATGTGTGCCTGTAGTCCCAGCTACTTGGGAGGCTGAGGTGAGAGGATTGCTTTAGCCCAGAAGGTCGAGGCTGCAGTGAGCCGTGATGGTGCCACTGCACTCCAACAGAGTGAGACCCTGTCTCAAAAAAAGACAGATGAGGACATTGAGACCTAGGGTAACTAATTTGCCCAAGTTCATAACATTAGTCAGTGACTAGCAGGTAACAGGACTGGCTGTAGTTCAGGCTTTCTCAGGCTTTCTGATCCAGAAACCTGTGTTCTTAATCACTGTGCCACTCAACTTCCCTGCTGCTAGAAATCTCTCATCTCATTGTCATCAGGATTCGTGAGGTGGCTTTCCTCCGGCAGTTTGGGAGCAGGATCTTTTCTTTGGAGCAGTCAGGGCCTCTCCTTGCTGGGGGGCCTTTCCCAGCACTTCAGCTACTCTTCCATGGCTGGAGGCCCAGCCTGGGCCTGCCGGCATCTCTTATTGACCGCATGCAGGAGTGCTGTAGGGATGCATCAGGAGAGTCACAGATCTCCCTTCGTAACCAGCACTGGCAAATTACTGAAGCAGTTATGGTTCATAGTAGCAATTATATATGTTATTTAGGAGATGGTGTCAATGACCAGGGGCCTCATCGCCAAGTAAGGGTGTCTTGCTCTTGGGTGACTGCCAGGTTGAAGCCAAGGCATTCACTGAACAGAAGCAGAAGGAGAAACAGAGTCCCAGGCAATTCTTGGCCCATTCTTACTGCAGGACATAGCACCTTACTTTTCGGTCTAAAACCCCGTGTGTCCTGCCAAAAAAGACAGCCCAGCACAGATGTGGTCAGGACCAGAGACACCAGGAGTATTTTGAGGCCATCATTTGCCTACTGAATGACTTGAGCAATTTGGTGCATCTCACTGAGCCTCCACCTTCTCTGTTAGAAGATCTGCTCCCTGCTTTGCAAGATTGTCATTAGGATTCGTGAGGTATTGGTAATAACGGGCCCTCCCATCCTTCCCATTGCTGTTGTTATTACTGTATTCATAGCTTTGTGTGCTTCACAGGTACCCTCTAGGGTCCTCTACGTACAACGTACAACAGCTTCGCAATAGCCAATGTTGGAGGCTCCAAGAATGAGGGTCCTGTGGTCATGTGGAGAGTAAGCAGCAGAGTCAGGACTACCACTCAGAGCTAATACACCCTTGCTGCTGCCATTCGAACCCAGAGTTCCTGGCCCAAGCAGTCTGGAATGTTCTGCACTGTGCTTCTAGAACAGTGACTTTTGCCAGGCCAGCTCTGGGCTGGGGCTCTCTTGGCTTAGTCAGGAGGGCCTCTCCTCAGGCTTTCTGTTAGGACTCGTGGCTTTGTTCCCACTGGCCCAGGTGATAACCTCAGCATTTTTACTGGAGCCTGGGCTAGGTTTTTAAACAAACTCGATGTAACTTGTGTACTCTGCAATCCAAGCCGACACCCTCATAAACTATCCCTGCAGGTTATTAAATGATTAAAGATCTCATTTATGAACTGTCCGTTTTCGAGCAGCTTGAGACAGACGCTCTCACGATTGCTTTGACCTGCTCTAGTGAGAGAGAGAGCAGAGTGTCCCTGACATTCTGGAAGCTGAGCCGCAGATTCAGTGCAACTCACTGAAGGGGAGACGCTTAGGCTGAAGCTGTCTCCTGTGACCAGGCTCCAGGATTCAATATTTGCATCTCCCTGGAGTTTCAGAAGGTCCTCTGGGGACATTTTTCTTGGCAGGACCTGGCAGTTTCCTCAGTCCCAGCTGTGAGTGAGAAGCCTTTTTTTACCTTGAAGCTGTGTTCAGAGGGGAGTTTTGTTGATGGAGCAGGGAGTCACCCCCATTTCATTTTCTTGGTTGTCCTTGTACCATCCAGTAACTTCGGAGGGCCCCTCTCTGCCCAACTGCATTTAGCTTTGGATCTCAAACAGTGGAACTCCTCCTGCACAAGCTAAGATTGTTTCAGTAGAGCTCACACCCTGGCAGTTCACCCACGAGCCCAGCAGATAAGTTTCATGTGGCCTATGCAGTGTTTGTGAAATATTTGAACAAGTTGCTGACACCTAGAAATCAGGACATTTTTTTTTTTTGGAGACGGAGTTTCTCTCTTGTTGCCCGGACTGGAGTGCCGTGGCACAATCTCAGCTCACTGCAGCCTCCACCTCCCGGGTTCAAGCGATTTTCCTGTCTCAGCATCCCAAGTAGCTGGGATTATAGGCATGCGCCACCACACCCAACTAATTTTTGTCTTTTTAGTAGAGATGGGGTTTTGCCATGTTGGTCAGGCTGGTCTTAAACTCCTGACCTCAGGTGTTCCACCTGCCTCGGGCTCCCAAAGTGCTGGGATTACAGGCATGAGCCACTGCGTCTGGCCAAAATCAGCACATTTCGTACAAAGATCTGAGTTCTGAGCCTGTCTTGACAAAAGGGAAGACTTAAGACAGCACCTTGTAGCAGTGGTGGCTGTGGGTGGAGGGGCTGCCTCCCCAGAGTGTTTGCTGGCCAAGCACTTCACCCTCACCCGGCTCATTGCAGCCGCTCTGGCCTGCTGGGGCTTTCCAAGGCCTTTCCCATCTATGGGCAGCCGATGTGCTGTCCCCCCAGCCCAGCTAGGATCATCAAGAGACTGGGCTCCCCACCCCTGCAGCTCCTGCCCGCAGGGTCCCGGCCTGGAGAGCTGACAGGCGAGGCTTGATGTGGCCACCTCAGTAAAGCTCTGGCTCTCCTCCCTCCTGCAAGGCTGAAGCTGGGACTCAGTCTTTCCCAGCTTCTGTGCCTCTACACTGGGTGTGCTTTTACGGCTTTAATTTCAACAAGGGCTTCTTGATATCTTGTTTACGAAGCTGCCAAAGTGAAAAATTCCTGTATTATATGCGGCTCGAAGTCCTGCAGTTATCTCAGCTCCACAACACACAACATCATTATCCCGGCTGCCCCTTATCACTCAGTGCTGGTACGCCTGCAGGATCCTGGTCCACCGTGTTACAGCATCCCCGCCACCAGCCTGCCTCCCCTCCAACTCTACTAAGATCTTCAAACTGCAGCAAGCGTCAGCCTCTTCTTGATAGATTAGATATCTCCCGGTGATGTTATGAGGCCTGGTAAATCTTTAAAAGTAACTTTTTTGATTTATTTAACCATCATATTTATCAAGCAAATAAAAAATGTCTCTTCTTGCCTGAGTGCTTGTAGGTGGTAGTGCCCATGCTGGAGAGGTAGGTTAGAGCCCTTGTGGGAGCCCAGGGTAGGTTAGAAGAGGCACCAGTTCTCTGCCTGGGGACAGGGGAGGGAAGGACATGGAGGCAAGAGTGAGCCACTTGAAAGCTGCACACCTCCGGGTGCACCAGCCACACTTGAGTCAGTTGAACATAGCATACTGGCCATGATGCTATTCATGCATACTGTGGGGCCGCACATGCCCCCTGGAGGGTGCTGGGCTGGCAGTGCTGGGCAGGCATTTGCTTCCTGCCCACCAGCCCAGGTCTTGGTTTCTCTTATGCTGCACAGTGAGAAATACTGAGTAACATTGTCTTTAAAGCACTTTAGAAATGGGACACTTGAGGTCAGTCACTGTTGATCATGTTTTTTCTCCTTTAAAAGATCATTAAAATCCGTGCCCAGACGGAGGGAATCAACATCAGTGAGGAGGCACTGAACCACCTGGGGGAGATTGGCACCAAGACGACACTGAGGTGAGCCGGTACCCTGGGCCCGCCGGGGCCTCCCCAGCACAGCCAGGGCCCTCACTGGGGTCATTCTGGGCAATAAAGGCAGATCCCTTCCTAGGGCACAGGACTGTATCCATCTGCTCTTCCTGGTGTGATGGGTGCCAGGGCACTTGAGTTTCAAATGCAGAGGATTTGTCTGATGGTTTTTTATTTATTTATTTATTTATTTATTTATTTATTTATTTATTTTTTTGAGATGGAGTCTCGCTTTGTCGCC
>NW_016808004.1:5522810-5581681 GCF_001698545.2 Rhinopithecus bieti
AGTAGCTGGGACTACAGGCGCCCGCCACCCCGCCCATCTAGCTTTTGTATTTTTTAGTAGAGACGGGGCATCACGGTGTTAGCCAGGATGGTCTCGATCTCCTGACCTTGTGATCCACCCGTCTCGGCCTCCCAAAGTGCTGGGATTACAGGCTTGAGCCACCGCGCCCGGCCTATCTGATGGTTTTTAACAAGCTAGAGTAAGGGTGAAGTCCCCGTGTCCTGCAGCAGATGCTCCCCTCTAGTGGAGAGTGCTTTGACCCTGGGCCTTCTTGTGGCAGAGAAGATGCATAGAACTAGAAAGCAGGGACCATGTGGCAGCTAATTAGCCAGGGCCCTGGCTTCTGTTCTCCCAGTGATGTTATGAGGCCTGGTAAATCTTTAACTTTTTTGATTCATTTAACCGTCAAGCAAATAAAAAATGTCTGGGCGGTGGGTATAGAGAGCCAGGGAGGAGCGCAGACATAGTTCTCCAGCAACTCAAAGGCAGGACCTGCAGAGCATGCCCCTTCACAGTGGCCTCATTGTAAAATCATTGCTTCACAGTCCTCAGCCCTTCCCTACATCCCTTTAGTCAGTTCTTGTTACTGAGGTTGAAGGCAGAAATGCAAGCTATGAGGTTTGGATGAAGGGGTACTTTTTAAAACGGCAGAGTCTTCATGCCTTTGGATGGGCATGTACTTCCAGCTGGCTGTGTTTTCGTTTCCCTACCATGTTAAATATCCCTATCTGTTGGACATCTGTATACATCTAAGTTTGCAGTCCTTTTCCAGTAGCAGTGATGTTACTTCCTATTGGAGGATTTGTAGACTGTACTAAAGATTTGGGGAATAGCACTTACGTCTTCTTGGTGGCTCCTGGCCCCTCTCTGATGGGGTAATGACTACAGCTCTCTGAGAAGTGACAACTTTGTCTCCCCTTTTCTGTGCTCATATCAGCTGGCACAAGGCTAGCACTGGGCTCTGCTCCTGGTGCCAGTGCTGCCTGCTGATTTGGGAGAAGGGGCTTCGGTGGCCCCAGTTTCACTCCAGCCCTGGCCCCTGTCCACTCTAGGTACTCAGTGCAGCTGCTGACGCCGGCCAACTTGCTTGCTAAAATCAACGGGAAGGACAGCATTGAGAAAGAGCACGTCGAAGAGATCAGTGAGCTTTTCTATGATGCCAAGTCCTCCGCCAAAATCCTGGCTGATCAGCAGGATAAGTACATGAAGTGAGATGGCTGAGGTTTTCAGCAGCAAGAGACTCCCCAGGTGTGCCTGGCCTGGGTCTGGCCTGTGGGCGCTCGCCCCTGGGCTTGGGGCTGCCGTCCCCACTCAGGCGTGGTCTACAGCACTGTCAGTTCAGTGTGGAAAGCATTTCTTTTTAAATTATCATAACTGTTCCTGTGGTTGCTTTGAAAGAACCCTTCCTTACCTGGGGTGTTTTCTATAAATCTTCATAGGTTATTTTGATTTCTCTCTCTCTCTCTCTAAGTTTTTAAAAAATAAACTTTGCAGAACAGTTTTAGATGGAGAGTCATTGTGAACATACCATAGGGAGTTCCCATGTATCTCGTACCCAGTTTCCCTTCTTATTAACATGTTACATCAGATAGCACATTTGTCACGGTGAATGACCAATACCGATGCATTATTATACTGCATTCACATTTTCTCAGTTTTACCTAATGTCCTTTTTCTGTCCCAGGATCCCATCCAGGATAACCCATTACAACTAGTTGTCATGTCTCCTTAGATGCCTCTTGGCTGTGACATTTTCTTACATTTTCCTTGTTCTTGATGACTCTGACAGTTTTGAGGAGGACTGATCAGGTATTCTGTAGAACATCCCTCAGTTGGGGTTTGTCTGATGCTTTTCTCATGAGTAGACTGGGATTGTGGGTTATGGAGAGGAAGATACAGAGGTGAAATGCAGTTCTCATCACATCATACCATGTGTGGTTCTCATCACATGCTAACATCATGACTCATCGTTGATGGTGACCTTGACCCTTGATGGCTGAGGTCATGTTTGTGGGGTCTTCTCACTGTAAAGTTACTCTGTGCTGCCTTTCCATACTGATTTCTTTGGAAGGAAGTCACTATGTGCAGCCCACACTTAAAGGGTAGTGGTTATGCTCACCTCTAGACAACTGAGTATTTACTGAAATTATTTGGGATTCTGCATGGAAGATTGTATCAGAATGGACTCATGGAAGTTCCTTGTATACTTTAGTAGATTTATTTTGTTGCTCAAATTGAGCCAGCTTTGGCCAGTGAGAGCTCTGTCAGTTGGCTCGTGTGTCCCTCTGATGTGTCCCCATCTCTCTGGCCGCATCTCTGGGTTCACTCACTAAGTAAGCAGCAAGGGCAAGTGCAGCACTGGGCAGTGCACTTTACTGGAATGTGCCTTCCCAGTAGGATGAGTGCTGCATTCTTGCCCTTGCCAGGCCTGTCCTTCCCTGCCGGCTCTGTGGTGCCTGAGGTAGGGCTGAGCACCCGGACACTGTTCCTAGCACTTGCCCCTTGTGCAAGTTCAGACTGGACCTCCGTGATGTTATGATATGGGAGGCAGGGCTGACCAGAATGGTCATCTTGGTCCAGTGCTTTAGTCCAAACTAACAATGAGCTCCTTGTGGGGCAAGCAGCATTGTCCTTCCATTAGGGACAGTCCCCTATAGTCATGTCAAGGGGACAGTGGGAGGGGGCGGAGATGATGCTGGGGATCCCACCTAGCCTGAGAGGTGCCAGCCTGTCCCTGCTGCCAGTGTGAATCTTCTCCCTGGGCCTGGCCCCTGAGGACCCTGGCATGCACAGCAGTGGTGGTAGGACCCTTCATGGAGTCAGCTGTGCATGTGGCTCATGCTGGCTGCCAGTGTCCTCTGAGGCTGCACTTGTCTTTAGCCTCCCCACTCAAGCCATGTTAGACAAACAGAAGAGAGATGCAGCAAGAGCTTATTGCACCAGGGGCTGTGTTCACACTCTGCGTTCCATGTCGCCTTCACAGTAGCCTGTGAGACTGGGATAGGTGTGCTAGCCCACTTCCAAGTCCACTTCCACAGAGGAGGAGGGGGCAGTTCAGGCAAGTCCCTTGCCCAGCTAGTGAGAGATGGAACCAGGATTTGAAATCAGGCTTCTTGAAACCTGTGTTCCTAACACCTGGGGGCCATACTGCCTCTTTCTGTGTTGGCATTTAGTGGCAGCTAGGAGCTGTCAAGATCTGACCTTTGTACCAGGCACTTGAAGGAAGCGGGGTCGGCTGTGGAGAAGGTGACCCACCTAGAGGACAAGAACCAGGCAGTCCTCTGCTCCGGCTGGGCCTCTCACTTGGGCCCCAAGCCTTTCATGGTGTTTAAGGAGCGAGATGGAAGTGGTGCTGACAGCAGATCTCACAGCTGTGGGTGGGGACAGAGTCTTCTTTGGCTGCCCAAGGTACCAACATCCAGAGCAGCCAGGTGAGGAGGGGACCATGGTCTCGCTCTTCCCAGGCCACAGACCCTTTGTTCCTGCTCCTCAGGTATCCTAGCTGAGGTGGTGCCCAGAGAGCTGGCCCAGTTCGCTGGTCTGCGCTCCAAAGTGAGGGAGATGGTTCTGGATAGGTAGGATGGTGAGATTATTTTAATTTTCCTCCCATTTTTCCCAGCAAGGTCTGTGATTATTACATTAATCTTCTAGGCGAAGTTTTTACGACTGATCCCTCGCCGACTATGAGAAGTTTCTCCATCCATTACTAAGAGGGAAACAGACCCTGGTAGGGAGGAAAATATTTGTTACATCTTATCAGGCTGACACACAATCTAACAACAATTACAGCAGCCCCATTTTTTGCACTATTTCAGCTCCAGTGTGAAAAATTGTTGTAATATTAAAGTGAGGCAGGGTGGGGGCTGGTCATCGGAAGTGGTTGAATTTTCCAGGCTCTCAGCCCAGGCTCTCTTGGGTGCCACCCAGGGAGCCGATTGGGTGGCTGAGGAGAGGGAGAGAGGGATTTTCACATAAATCCCAGCACCCTATCTCCTGTGCTAATGGCCCCAGAGATACTTGTGAAACTGGGAAGGGCTCTTGAAAGATGCGTCCCTGGCCGTAGCCGGGAAACCGCCTTGTGCCCTGCCTCATTTTCTCAGTGCGGACACCTTCTTACTGCCACATGTCTTAGGGTTGCATCTGCCAGATTGATTGGTAGGATAGTTTGTTTTTTAGGACAAAATGGACCGTGCTGTCACACCAGAAAGTGACTTCTTGGTTAGCAAACCTTTCTTAGCCATTTGTATAATAAGATGGGGTTACAGAAGGGGGGTGGGGTTGCACTCCCAGTCAACCTCTATCTCTCAGAAACTGTGGCCAGCCCTGGGCAGAGCAGCTGGGGTACCCCAAGAAGGCCCTGCTCTGGGAGGGCTCTGGGCAGAGGCGCAGTGGGTGGGGACCAAGGGGTTCTGGGGCTCAGCAGGGCATGGCATTGATTGCATTTTCCTCCGTGTGGCCCTTGGTTCTAGCCCCGTGAGTCTTTGGTTTCCTGGTGTGAGAGTGGGAAGTTCATATCCCATAGACCCATGTGAGGACTTGGTGAAGTGACCCACATGTGGCTGCATCAGGTACCCAAGAGACTAACAGGCAGTAAAGAGTTCTTGATCCCTGGCCCACTTGGAAAGAGGTCACAGTTTGTCAAACTGGAGCAAGCAGCCTGCTAGGCCCTGCCCCTCCCTTTCGCAGACAGCTGGCACTTNACTAACAATGAGCTCCTTGTGGGGCAAGCAGCATTGTCCTTCCATTAGGGACAGTCCCCTATAGTCATGTCAAGGGGACAGTGGGAGGGGCGGAGATGATGCTGGGGATCCCACCTAGCCTGAGAGGTGCCAGCCTGTCCCTGCTGCCAGTGTGAATCTTCTCCCTGGGCCTGGCCCCTGAGGACCCTGGCATGCACAGCAGTGGTGGTAGGACCCTTCATGGAGTCAGCTGTGCATGTGGCTCATGCTGGCTGCCAGTGTCCTCTGAGGCTGCACTTGTCTTTAGCCTCCCCACTCAAGCCATGTTAGACAAACAGAAGAGAGATGCAGCAAGAGCTTATTGCACCAGGGGCTGTGTTCACACTCTGCGTTCCATGTCGCCTTCACAGTAGCCTGTGAGACTGGGATAGGTGTGCTAGCCCACTTCCAAGTCCACTTCCACAGAGGAGGAGGGGCAGTTCAGGCAAGTCCCTTGCCCAGCTAGTGAGAGATGGAACCAGGATTTGAAATCAGGCTTCTTGAAACCTGTGTTCCTAACACCTGGGGCCATACTGCCTCTTTCTGTGTTGGCATTTAGTGGCAGCTAGGAGCTGTCAAGATCTGACCTTTGTACCAGGCACTTGAAGGAAGCGGGGTCGGCTGTGGAGAAGGTGACCCACCTAGAGGACAAGAACCAGGCAGTCCTCTGCTCCGGCTGGGCCTCTCACTTGGGCCCCAAGCCTTTCATGGTGTTTAAGGAGCGAGATGGAAGTGGTGCTGACAGCAGATCTCACAGCTGTGGGTGGGGACAGAGTCTTCTTTGGCTGCCCAAGGTACCAACATCCAGAGCAGCCAGGTGAGGAGGGGACCATGGTCTCGCTCTTCCCAGGCCACAGACCCTTTGTTCCTGCTCCTCAGGTATCCTAGCTGAGGTGGTGCCCAGAGAGCTGGCCCAGTTCGCTGGTCTGCGCTCCAAAGTGAGGGAGATGGTTCTGGATAGGTAGGATGGTGAGATTATTTTAATTTTCCTCCCATTTTCCCAGCAAGGTCTGTGATTATTACATTAATCTTCTAGGCGAAGTTTTACGACTGATCCCTCGCCGACTATGAGAAGTTTCTCCATCCATTACTAAGAGGGAAACAGACCCTGGTAGGGAGGAAAATATTTGTTACATCTTATCAGGCTGACACACAATCTAACAACAATTACAGCAGCCCCATTTTTTGCACTATTTCAGCTCCAGTGTGAAAATTGTTGTAATATTAAAGTGAGGCAGGGTGGGGCTGGTCATCGGAAGTGGTTGAATTTTCCAGGCTCTCAGCCCAGGCTCTCTTGGGTGCCACCCAGGGAGCCGATTGGGTGGCTGAGGAGAGGGAGAGAGGGATTTTCACATAAATCCCAGCACCCTATCTCCTGTGCTAATGGCCCCAGAGATACTTGTGAAACTGGGAAGGGCTCTTGAAAGATGCGTCCCTGGCCGTAGCCGGGAAACCGCCTTGTGCCCTGCCTCATTTTCTCAGTGCGGACACCTTCTTACTGCCACATGTCTTAGGGTTGCATCTGCCAGATTGATTGGTAGGATAGTTTGTTTTTTAGGACAAAATGGACCGTGCTGTCACACCAGAAAGTGACTTCTTGGTTAGCAAACCTTTCTTAGCCATTTGTATAATAAGATGGGGTTACAGAAGGGGGGTGGGGTTGCACTCCCAGTCAACCTCTATCTCTCAGAAACTGTGGCCAGCCCTGGGCAGAGCAGCTGGGGTACCCCAAGAAGGCCCTGCTCTGGGAGGGCTCTGGGCAGAGGCGCAGTGGGTGGGGACCAAGGGGTTCTGGGGCTCAGCAGGGCATGGCATTGATTGCATTTTCCTCCGTGTGGCCCTTGGTTCTAGCCCCGTGAGTCTTTGGTTTCCTGGTGTGAGAGTGGGAAGTTCATATCCCATAGACCCATGTGAGGACTTGGTGAAGTGACCCACATGTGGCTGCATCAGGTACCCAAGAGACTAACAGGCAGTAAAGAGTTCTTGATCCCTGGCCCACTTGGAAAGAGGTCACAGTTTGTCAAACTGGAGCAAGCAGCCTGCTAGGCCCTGCCCCTCCCTTTCGCAGACAGCTGGCACTTGGAAGGACCCTTAGGATCCCCCTGTGTTTGGAAAAAGCCGTGCAGCCCAGAGGGGCCAGCACTGGCTTAGGGCCACACAGCCCAAGAGCGGAGGGGATAGCACGGGGCAACTGCCAGAAACAACGCACTGCTTCTCACCGGGGCCCTGGCATCCCATCCTGGGTGAGGCTCAGCTAGGGCTGAGGCAGCCAGAGGGGGCGAAATGACCACCCCCTTGCCCTGGCCAGCGCTGGTGTTTGTCAGGTCAGACCTGCTCTCATTTGGTGTCTGGAAAAGAGGTCCCTCGGGAGGTAGAACAGTGTTCACCCCTCCATTCGTGGTCATCCATTCATTCTCCACACAGAAGTAAGTTCCTCTTCCTTGCTTCCTCCAGTGTGCGGCCACGCCCCTTCCATTCTGGGGAGAGCAGGACAGGGGGTGAGGGAGGCCTGGGCAGTGGGGCTGGGGAGCTCAGGGCGCAGGGTGGGCCACGCAGCGGGGCACCAGAATGGGGAAGGGGTGGGCCGGCCGCGGGGGCTGCCTGTCGGCCCCTGCTGCCCTGCCGCCCCTCCCTGTCACTTGGCGGCAGGCACGGTGATTAATGGCCGGGCCGTGCAGGCCGGGCCGCCATCAGCGCGCGTCTAGGCGATGGATGCGGCTGTCAGGCCGGCCCGGCCCGCGCTGACCCCCGGGCAGGGACCCAGCGCGATCAATGGGCGGCGCGCGGCGGGCGGCGGCTGGGCCGGCGCGATAAGATGGGCCGATGGGCGCCAGCCGATTGCCCCCTCCGTCACCCGCCATCACCGTCACCGTCACGCCGCCAGCGCGCAGATCACTGCGCCGTCAGCGCCGCGTGATTAATGGGGACGCCGGCAGCTGCGGGGAGGGCGCGGGCACGCGGACCCCGCACCCAGAGGGACACGGTGGGGTGCGGGGTGCGCGCTGGGACGCCGCACACGGCACACTGTACTTACACTGGAGCCACGTGCAGGGAACGGGGGACACGGCGGGGTGCCGGGTGCATGCTGCAGGTCTGCACACGGGGCACACGGCGCAGGTTTTCACTGGGCTGCGTGTGCAGTGGGTGGAGGTCCCCGGTGCAGCCTTAACACAAAGCCCTGAGTTACTTAGGCCTGAGGGTTGGGAGGAGGAGGGACCACACCTACTGTGACCTCTCTACCGCGACCCCTGCCTGGCCTAGGCCTCAGCCACCAGGTCCACCAGCCTCTTCGGCCTTTGCAAGCCTGCCCACTGTCCCAACCATCTTTGAGAACCCAGACTTGACTGTCAGGACCCCGACCAAAACCCTTTCACAGGTCCCATGGCTAAATCCCACGTTCCCCACCCTCCGGGCAGACCCGCAGGAATGCCGGTCCCCGCCCCTCCACGCCGGCCAGCCCCGCTGTGCTCCTTTAGCAGTCATTGCAAGTGGTCCCATCCCCCAGCGCTTCGTCCCTGGGTCAGATCATGCTGTTGGGAACGCCCTGAGCGCTCTCAGTGCACCGTTGGCCCTGCTCGCGCCCCACTGGGTGACGGGGGCAAGAGCAGGCTGCCCCATCCTACCCACCCCCCGCCCCAGAGCGCACAAATCCCCACTCGAAGCGACCCGCCTCTCAGGCACTGCCCCTCCAGAAGAGCCCTGGGCCGCCGGGACCCACTCGGGACTCGAGAGGGAGAGGCTCGCCCAACCCAAATACCCACATGCCGCTAGGGAGGAGCCGCGTGCCAGATGTGCAGAGAGGGGGCCGGAGGGCTTCCCAAAGCCAGTGACAGGAGCGCAGCAGGGACAGCTGGGCGCGAGTGTGGGACTGACCCGAAGCCCGAACTGCCAAGGGGAGCGAGACAAGGGGAAGGGTGGGGGGCCCGGCTGGGTGGACTGGGGCCTATCCCGTGGGCGGTGGGGGTCTCAGGGCCAAGCGGCAGCGGGGGCAGTGCCAGCCACTCTCCCTTTTCCCCTCGAAAACCACAGCCTCCCCAGGGCCGCGCGGCGCCCCGAGGGAGCTTGCGAGGACACAGCGCCCCCGCGTGGGCGGACGCGCACAGAGCCGCGCCCCTGGCGTTTCAGGCCCAGGCTCCGCCCCCGCCGCGCTGCCCCCCCATGGGGGCGTGGTCAGGCCTAGCCCGGGGGTCCGAGATTCCAAGTCACACCTAGCACGACTTGGGAAGTCGCGATGGAAGTGTGCGACTTCCCAGCAGGAGAGGTTGAAGTCCCGGCAGGCAGGGAGGAAGGCGTATGTGTCCCCACGTGCATGCGGGGAAGGAGCAGTGGGGGGAAGGCTGAGTTGGGCTTTCAATTAAATGTACATACACTTAGTTTTTTGATGGAAAATTGCCAAAGGCGTGTAGCGTGAAAAACCTCCCTCCACACCTGCCCCCTGCCTCCTGTTCCCTCTCCAGAAGCGCCTGTCTTACACCGGTGTGTTCCTCTAGAGATGGCCAGGACATGCGTGGGGCAGCACACACTCATAGCACCTTCCCAACACATTATGAAACATGTTACATGGAAAACTGCAAGAATTACAAGCGATCGCCTCTCAGCCTTTGGCTAAGATCAAGTGTAGTATGTGTTCTTATCAGTTTAGTATCTGCTGTCTGAGGACAGTATATTAAATGGATTTTTGGAGCAGGGAGATGGAATAGGACCTTGCTCCTTCCACTCCATGTATCCACCTGGTATTGCAGTACCTCCAGGAATAGTGCACCTCCTTTGGGGGAATAAATAAAAGGATTTCAGGTGAGACCCCATATCCCTGTTGTCTAGGCACTGCCCATCCCTGTCTGCCTGCCAGTCTGCCTTGTCAGTCTTCTGTGCATTTCAAAGTGAGTTGCAGACACAACCACCTCCGTAGTCAAGCACATGTATCTTTACCTCGAGTTCAGTACTTGATTATAGTTTTTTAATTTTATTTATTTATTTTTTTTGAGATGGAGTTTTGTTCCTGTTGCCCAGGCTGGAGTGCAGTGGCACAATCTCAGCTTACTGAAACCACCCCTTGCCGGGTTCAAGTGATTCTCCTGCCTCAGCCTCCCAAATAGCTGGGATTACAGGCGCATGCCACCATGCCCAGCTAATTTTGTATTTTTAGTAGAGACGGGGTTTCTCCATGTTGGTCAGGCTGGTCTTGAACTCCTGACCTCAGGTGATCTGCCTGCTTTGGCCTCCCAAAGTGCTGTCATTACAGGTGTGAGCCACTGTGCCTGGCCACTTACAGTTATTTTTAAATGTAAAAAATACAGTGAAATGCACAAATCCTAAGTGGAGCATTCCATGAGTCCTGACTAATGAAACCCAAACTCCAGTGAAGGTATTACTATTGCCCAGAAAGTTCCTTGTGCCAAACTCTAACACACTAGAGGCAACCACTGTTAGATTTTTTTTTGCCATAGATTAGGTTTTCCTGCTTTAGAATTTCATGTAAATGAGATCATACAACATGACTTGTTTCTTTCACTTAGCTTTTGAGCTTCGTCAATGTTGTGTGTATGGGTAGTTTGTTCTTTTTTATTGCTGGGTAAAAAGCCACTGTGTGGATCCACCACATGTATCCATTTGCCTGTGGATGGTCATCTAGGCTATTCCCTATTTTTCAGCTGCTATGAAATTCTTGTACAAGTCTTTGTATAGGCATACATTTTCATCTTGGGTTTCAATACCCAGGAGTAGAATAGCTGGGTGTAGGGTGTGTGTCTAGTTTTATGAGAAATTGCTACGTGTTTTCCTGATGTAGTCTGTTAGTTGCTTCCCACCCCGCTTTTAAACACAAATAGGAACACAACGCTGTTTCTTGCTTTCTGTATTTTTCCTTGACAGCATGTCTTGGAGATTCTTCTAACTCAGTATATAAAGAATGTCCTCCTAGTTCCTTTCCACAGGGAGGAGCTGCTGTAATTTATTCACCCCCCCTCCGATAGGCATTTAGATGTTTCTAGCCTTATTGAGCTGTGCTTTGAAGGATGAACAGGAGCTTGTCAGGCAGACAGCAGAGGGAACAAGGCCCACAGGTTAGACAGACACTGCAGAACCCTTTCTGCTGGGGCATGAGCTTTCGAGGGGAGAAGCACCTTCTGTTCCATTTCCCCATGGGGCTCAATAATGTTTGCTGAGTGGAAAGGAGTGGGTGATGTGGCCCTAGAAGGGATTGGGGCAGGGGAGTGAGGTGGGCACTACCACTTAGGGGCACACCTGGCTCTCCAGAACCAGGCATTGGTGGGTGCTGAAGTTCAGGTTGGGGCTTCTGCTGACTCTCGGACAGTGCCACATGCCCAACCCCTGGCCCTTGTCAGGAAGCTGTTGCTCTTCCCCAGGCCATGGGGCTCAGACCCCTCAGGAATGAGATGGGAGGCTCATACCAGCCTTCCTGAGGACTTCATGCTGGCCTGGCTTCAGCAGGAGCAGGCTGGGGAAGTACCTGCAGGCAGGACCAGCAGCCAGACAAGGACTTGGGGCAGGAAGTGAGCCTTAGGCTTTTTGTCCTGGCTCTGGAGCTAAGTGACTTTTGGCTGCACTCTATTTCCCTAGGCCTCAGTTTCTTCGCCTGTAAAATGAACCGACTTGTTTCCTCCTGGGCCTCTAGTGGGGTGAAGTCAGAGCACATGTAGGAAGTGGCTGGGACAGTGCCTGCCCCAAAGGAAAAAGAAAAGTAAGCCTTACCACCCATCTCTGAGCATGAGTTCCCTTTGCACAGGGAAGAGCCAGGTGGAGAGACGCCACAGTAAGCCACACCAGGGCCTGCCATCTCGAAGCACGCGTGGCTGCTGGAATGTGGACTCTTGTTTGCTCTCAGGTGAGAGGGGCCACGGCCACAAGTGCAGCCAAATACCTGAGGCACGAGAAGATGGCCTGCTGCTTCCCTGGGGCGGCAGGTTTTCTAACATATTTATATTGGCAAGCACCCTGCCTGTCTCAGCATTTCACAGCGCCTGGCTGGTCTGGAGCCTGAGGCCACGTGCTGTGCTCCTGTCCAGGGCTTCCCTGAGCCTGCTCCTGGGGCCAGCAGGTACAGGGGGAGCGCAGGGCAGACCTGGCTGCACATGTGTCCTGGCAGTCTCAAAACACAGTGCTGAGGTGTGGCTTCTGCAAGGCCAGGCCCACATTTGTCCATCAGGTGGTCTCAGAGGGACCATCCTGCTCTGACCCAACTCCCCTTGGAAATCCGTTTCTAAGACAAGGTCTAAGACTACAAGTAAATACTGAGGCTAGAGCCCAGCTAGGAGTAACGACCTCCCACAGCCCTGGTCAGGCCTGCCCTGGGGCTGCCCTCCCACCTGCGCCTCAAGTTCCTGAGGAAGCACCAGGCCCAGGTGGTGGGGATGGCAGGTTTGGGATGAGGCCCTGTCCAGGACTGGGGAGAGTGGAAATGTGGCCTACCACTGGGGGCTTGGTGTGGAAACAGAAAGACTTTTAGATACATTCTAGGGGAGCAGCCACAAGCCTGCCACTCCCACCCACACAACAGTGGGTCCTTCTGGCTTGGCTACAGGTCAGGTCTGAGGCCAGCCTCACAACCAAGGTAAGACTTCTCCAATCACCAGCTGGGTACTGGAGCTGAGGCTCGAAGGGCTTCAAGTTATGGGGCGCCAGGCTCCTGCTAGAAGGTTCCCACTCTTCCACGGGGTAGCAGGTGCCCTGGCTCAGCAGAGGCCTCTGCATTCTCACGGGACAGCCGGTGCATTCTGCCTCACTGGCAGAGCCCTGCAGTAGCCCCACATGTGGCCCAGCAGCCATTTCACTTTATCACAAATGTGAGCACCAGGCTGACATGACCACCAGAAGGGAACTTTTCGAGGCAAAATGCCTGAGTGCCCCAGCCAAGCCTTTGACACACATAAAGTTGCACTCAAGCTTTGGGCCTCACTGGCCTTTTGGGGAATAAAATCTGATTTAAAATTAAGAGAACATGACCAAGTACCTTGTAAAAAATTGGCTTTATTTGTCACTTATTCACCTTGTCTCAGTTATGCCATTTTGGCGTCCACAGTGACAGTCCCCTGGAAGCTGGGGTCAGTCCCCACCCACCCACTGTGACCATCACCCACAGGGTGTGAGTATGGGCCTTGCAGGGCCCAGCCGATGGTTACAGGCTGCAGGCAGGACTATGGGGCTCCTCCTGAGGCCTGGCGCCCTCCAGTCCCCAGCCCACCAGCTTGGGTACAGCTGCCTGCCTTCCAGAGGCCAAGCATTCCTAAGCATGGGGCTGGGGGGCCATGCCCTGTAGCAGCAGAGTGGACAGGGCAGTGGGAGAACCAGTGGGTAGGAGGATCAGGTCTCGAGCCTCTCCTGCTCGGACTGGGTCTAGACAACACGTGGAGTAGGGTGGTAAGCCCTGGACATATGGAGGAGCCTGGGGGCCCATTCTTGGTTCTGCTGCTGAGTGCTGGGTGCTTTGGGCAAGTCCCTTTCTTGGTTCCCTTGGTACTCTGTTTCTGGCTAGCACTGCAGCGAGGTCTCCAGACCGTGTGCCTCTGCCAGGCTGTGGCGGTGGCCCTGGTGCTTCGCAGCTGCCGGTTGCCCACTGTCAGTTGTGGAGTCTCCCCGATAGGCTGATGCACCCCCAGGACCATTCTTAGGATTGGGGCATCAGCACAAACATCCTTGGTCCCCCAATGTCTAAAAGCCAGCTCGAAACCTGAGCTCCCCCTTGTCCAGGGGATCTTCGTCCAATCTGTGCCTTGCTGCAGGCAGTGCGCTGTCTAGAGGGCGCTCCCTCAAGGACAGAGGGAGGGTGCCCATCCCACAGGACTAGGCCACTGTCAGCACAAACAGACTTATTCCAGATATAATATGAGTCTTCTTTTCAACACTGGAGCAACTGATCAACACCACCAACAGCCCACACACCCCGAACCTGACTTTCACTACCGACCTTGTCCTGTGCTGTCTTCTCTCTGCTTGACGACACTGGTTGATGCAGAAAGGACGTTGGATGGCGTCTGCTCACTTGTGTGCAGTCTAAGCATGGTAAGAAACTGAAAACACAGCTGGGTGACTCTTCAGCCAGAAGGCGTAGGTGGTTGTGACACTAAGTCGTTTTGTCCAGCTGATAGCCACCCAATTGGTCTCCCTTGCTAAGGGAGGCGAGGAGGACGCGGTCCAGTGTAACTGGCGATCTAGCAATGGACATCACGCAACGGGTCTTCCCTAGCTTGCCAGGCTCAGTTTGGTGCGCTTGATGACCCAGTGGCTAAACCATGGAGTAGCAGAAAAGGCAAACTCTGAAGTCCAACCAGAAGAGTCAGCTGAAGAGCCAACAGTGCACACAGCAAATCCACAGACGGCCGGGAAGTGATCTTTGGGAAGCCTTCCCTCTCTTTTGGATAGAAGTTCTGTCCTTAAAAAAATCCCTTTAAATAGGGAAAACAATGCGTGTCTTAAAGAGAAAAACAGTTCCCTAAGCCAGGCTATTCCCACGCCTGATTGTGACAGGGACTGCCGCAGGTCCACGGTCTTTTTCGGAATCTGATCTGGTCCCAGCTTACACCTACTGCCAAATGAACGTTAGCATTTCAGTTTTTGTGCTTCCAACCAGGTGAGAAATTTCCCTTTGTGGGGAAATGGTGGACTGCTGCAGCCGGCATGCGGCACTGAGAAGGTGCAAGGTTAAAACAAAGTACATGGACCATTGGGGGCCATCTATTACCTTCCCACTTCTTGGCAGATTGCTGAATAAATTTCACTTTCACAGTTCTTTTTGCAATTGCCAGGATTAACAAAGCCAATATTTATGTGGAAATGCTGCACTTACAAGTGGAGAAAGAATACCGAACACATTATTAAACAAAAGTCCATATGCCGCAGCAGCACGCGCCATGATGAGAGCTCCCCTTCCGAGGCGCTTCTGGAGCAGCTTCCTCAACCCGTCCGGGAGACGGGCTCAGAAGAGCAGGGCCCCATGCTGCCGACCTCGCTCTGCTCCTTAACGAAGATCTCAAAGTACTGGTAGATGATGGTGACTGCGAGCAGGATCCCAGTTCCAGACCCAATGGCGCCCAGGAAGTCAGCCAGGACCGAGAGGGCCCCGATGCACAGCCCACCGAAGGCCGCGGCTGTGGGGATGTACCTGGGGAAGGGGACACAGTCAGCTCCGGGACACCCACAGAGCCCCCCTGTGAGCCAGGTGGCCAACAGGCTCACCTGGGACTTTGGGACCTAATGCCTCAAAGGCCCCTCTGCTGTCTCCTTGAAAGTCATCTACTACCTCTAGTGCTCCAGGCCAAGGCGCTGCTGTCCAGGCAGCGGCCACACCAGGAGACTGTAACTAGACCAAACTGAGATGTCACATGAGATTTTGGAGATTTAGTTTGAAGACAAGGATGTAAAATATCTCATCATGGTTTTTCTTACATTAATTATAATGTTGAAATGATACTTTGGATATACTGGGTTAAATATATTAAAATTAATTTCACCTTTTCTTTTACTTTTAAATGTGACTTCTAGAAATTAAAAAAATTACATGTGACTTGAATTATATTTCTACTGCAGAGTGCTACTGCCTACCATCCCTGCTAGGGATTAGAAAATGATCTGAAGTTTGCAATTCTGGCTTTTCCTGTGGTTGCTTCCTTTAGGTAAGGCCCATAGGACAACCTGGTCTGCAGCTGACTTTGTAGACAGCTTTGTAGGAATACAGCCACGCTCATTTGTCTGTGTCTGTCTGTGGCTGCTTGTGAGTGACGATGGAAGAGATGAGTAGTTGTAATGGAGACTGTGCAGACTGAAGAGTGCTGTGGCAGCATCTAAGGTCACCTGGACTTCGCCCTTCCTCACCTAACTGCTCCATCCCCAAGGGGATAGCTATATCTGGCACCATCACCTCTGGCCCAAACTCTCGCCACAGCCCGGCAGGTATGTGGCCTCCCCCTCTCCCTCTCTAGTGTGGTTTCGTGTATTAGCACTGACCTTCCTAAGAGACTGCAGGCTCCATCCCTTCTGCCCTGCTTCAAACGTAAATCAACCCCTTCTGTGCCCAGCCACTGCCGGCTTCTCTAGCCTTACCGCCACCTCAGGCCCCAAAATGCGCTCAGACGCCAGGATCTGCCTGCTCTGAGCTCAGACTGACCCTCCTCCAGGGCGCTCTCTTCAGCACCTCACCGGCATGAGCCAGGGTGAATGAGGGTCCTGCTGCCGCTCACAGCTGTTGCTCTCAGAACCCTTACCGCACTGTCTCCCACCTGCCTGGCCACATGCTTCCATCTCCTTACCCAGTGGCTACCTCTGGAGGAAAAGGGCTGTTAAGTGTTTATTTTTACATTTCGAGTGTCCAGTACTTAGCAAGTTCATAACTATTTAACATTTAGTTCTGTCCTGTAACCTAAGGATAAGATTTAGTGACCCAGTAAGTGCTAGGGCCTATCAGGATGCCCTGCATGGAAAGAAACAACACATGTCCACAGATGGGAGGTTGGGGACCTGGGGCTGCCACTCACCGATTGAGTTCATGGACCATGGAGGTCTCTCGGTGGCCTCTCATCACCATCTGCTGCTCCTTCAGCTGCTTTGCAACCTGCAGGGTGCCCACAGGGGAGAAGTTGGAATTGGAGGTTGAAGGGGAAACAGGCATTCCACGTGGTACTAAACAGTACCACTTCCAGCACTGACAATAGATCACCTCTTCCAGCACTGACAATATTCATACAGAGAACTTTAAAACTGCTGCAAGGAAGTTGTATGACAAAGTCTAACTTTACAGTGTGGATTCAGATTCTCATACCTACAACTGATCTACTGGCTGAGCTCCATCTGTCAGCCCTTAAAGCTTCTGAACTGCCCCCTAAAGGAGGACGATTTGTCTGCAAGTGTCACAGACCACTATTTATGATGAGGTGACAAATCCACACCCCCTATACTAGCCACACTTTCATCACCCTTCTAGAAGGTTTTGCTTCTACTTTTTTCTTCTAACTTACATCTTTGGCAGAGGAACTGAGCTCAATCCACGTTCTTGGAGAAGAATGCACAGAGCCCAGCATGAACACTATGTAACAACTGCATGGACCGGGTCTTCTATACACACGAGCAAAGATTCTGGAGGGGATCAGGCGTAATAGCAAAGGCCCAACCCAACTGGATAAGCACGTGCGGGACCCCAGAAGACTGTTCGGGGAAGAAAAACCAAATGCATGTGAGTGGTCATTTTACTTTAGCATCAAGGTGCAAAAATAGTTCTGCAGCAGCATGAAAGAATGCAATTTTACTTGGTGCCATGGAAATTTCTTACAATGAAAAGATAATTTAATGTGGCTAATTTGTAAAAGTTACAATGGATAATAATCCTTTGATGAAATATCTGTTCATGAGCCAGACACACTGACAGAAACCACTCCAATAGGCTGCATGCTAGCTTTCATCTCGAGAGCCTACTTACCGAACAGGGTGCCCAGGCCAGGCTGACCAGCAAGTTGCCACTGAAGCGAGCTGAAGCATTTGGGAGATGCATAAGGTTGGACACCAGGGCGGACTGCAGGACTGTGGGGATGTTGACGTATAGAAGAGCTTGTGGGGTAGGTGTTGTAACTGGCCGCGTAAGGGCCGACTTGATTGGAGGTACTCTCGGAGCCCCTGAGAGGCCAAAACAGACCAAATCCCCTTCACTGCCTCATTCCAGCCTGCCTGCACAGGAGCCACAGTCCAGCCCGGGGACTATCCAGTGGCCACAAGGGAAGAAATCCTGTGTGCTGGTTCCTGGGCTTCCAGTTCTGAGAGCTTGTGCCCATTCTTAGCCCACCCACTGCACTCCCTGCACTTTGGGGGAATATCCAAGAAGAGCCCAGAAAAAGCTTTTGTTTAAAAAATACCACTGAAGTAGTGGGTAGCTTACACCTATAACCCAGCACTTTGGGGAGGCCGGAGGTGGGAGAATTGCTTGAGCCCAGAAGTTCCAAGACCAAGCCTGGGCAAACACAGTGAGAACTCTATCTCTACAAAAAATAAACAAACTTAGCCGGGTGTAGTGGTGCTGCCTGTAGTTCCAAGGTACTTCAGAGAGGCTTGAGGTGGGATGATCACTTGAGCCTGGGAGTCTAGGCCTGCAGTGAGCCGGATCACGCCACTGCATTCCAGCCTGAGCAACACGATGAGAAACCCGTCTCACACAAAACAAAACATGGAAGTGAGCACGCTGGAATGATCCTTTTTTTTTTTCCCAAAGAGCAAAGCCTATCACATTACTCCATCATCTGTGTGGAATATGGGAAAAGCCTGGAGGCCACACACCCAAATCCCAACGGCGTTTCTCTCTAGCTGGTGATGGTTTCCTGAGATTTTACCTGGCTCTGAGGCAGGGCCAAACTACAGCAGTGGCCTCACACCTTGCACAGTTCCCCTTACAGTGTTTTTATCAATAAACAGAAAGCTAAATTTTTCTAGGAATACAAGACCTCTCCCTCTGAAACCCTTGAGAGTAGAAAAGGGTTTATTTTATGAATTCCCAGTACCTATAACAGGGCTCAAGAAATACAGAGGATTTAAAAATTAAATCACTTAAAGCTGGGCCGCAGTGGGCTCCCGCCTGTAATCTAACAGCGCTTTGGGATGTGGAGGTGGGCGGATCACGAGGTCAGGAGATCGAGACCATCCTGGCTAACACGGTGAAACCCTGTCTCTACTAAAAATACAAAAAAAATTCACCAGGCGTGGTGGCGGGCACCTGTAGTCCCATCTACTCGGGAGGCTGAGGCAGGAGAATCTCTTGAACCTGGGAGGCAGAGGTCACAGTGAGTCGAGATCGCGCCACTGCACTCCAGCCTGGGCAACGGAGCAAGACTCCGTCTCAAAAAAAAAATTAAATTCTTAATGATCTGACTGCAAATTCTGGCAAAGCCCCTAAAGAGTTAGCTTTTTATTAAGCAGGAATCTGGCTTAGTCTCAGCAGAAGGAATAGGAAAAGCATGTAGCTGCTATAGATACCTTTCACAAACATCAAACTACCTTTTATCTCTGTCCCTTCTTTTAATAAACACCAAAATACAAAGTGGACCATCAAAAAATACAAAGATCAATCCAATTACAGGGAAACAACTAGCAGTTCAGTTTTCTTACTCAGAAGCAAGTTTAAAAGATGGAATACTTTTAAAGGTAAGACAGCTCAAGAAGATAGGCCTTTTCCGAGATGCTGAAGTTACCTATAAATATCATACAAACTTTCTATAAGACAGCAATGAGGTTTCAGAGCTAGAGTACTTCTTGCTTCTCTTGAACTAAGAACTTAGAAATACATCTTCTTACCTGTTGATAGGCCCAACCCAAAGGAACACGATTTCACCCATGTTAGAACTGCCTTAATTTTGTTTCGTTAATGGCAGGTCCCATGACTCTGAACGTGCTTGTCCAGCTCATCGGGAAACCTGCTGCCTTCAAATACCATCTCATTGTTTCAATACAATATGATGACAGTGCACCCCACAGAGCGGGGGCTGCACACAAGGCATTCTGACACTTAAATCCAGACCACGGAAACTCCCTAGGGTTGGATCTGGACGCACCTGGAAATAGATGACCACTGCAAAGACAAAGATGGTGGCGATGAGGTTCATGAGGTTGGGGAGATTCTGGCGGTAGAACGCCTCCCGAAGGGCTCGGACCTTGTCTGTGCGTGTGGCCAGCAGATGGAAAAGTGCAATGATAGCACCTTCAAATTCCATTCCTGTTGGCAAAGGAGGACATAAATGTGAAGGAACAAATAGGCAACTCAATTTGCTTCTAGGCTTCTTAGTAGAGAAAAATAAAAAGAGGAAAACAAACTTAAGTTATTAGACACATGGTGCCCATAGCCACAGGGATACAGCATGTATTCTACTCATCCCTCACTTCTCTTCTGTAGAGAATTCAAACTACAGAAACGGGCTATTCTGTTTTGTTTTTTTTTTTTGGACAGGGTCTCTCTCTGTTGCCTTCGCTGGAGTGCAGTGGTGTGGCAGCACCTCACTGCAGCCTCAACCTCCTCCTCCTGGGCTCAAGTGATCCTCCTATCTCAGCCTTCCAAATAGCTGGGACTACAGACGTGCTACCACACCTGGCTAATTTTTTATTTTTGTACAGTTGGGGTCTCACTATGTTACCCAGTCTGGTCTTGAACTCCTGACCTCAAGCGATCCTCCTGCCTCACCCACTCAAAGTGTTGGGATTACAGGTGTGAGCCACAGCACCCAACCACTATTCCACTTTTTAAAATTAACTAGTCTCATTTCTTAGGCACATGAGTCAGTGGCCACCAGAGGTGTGGAATGATGATAATTTACAAAAATAAAAGCAGACTCTGCTGAACTCTAGCTGGAAGGGGTCACCCACTGAAGAGGGGACTCAGAGCCAGCAAATCTACTTTCCTGGAAAATCCTGAGAAGCACAAGTACCCATTCAACAGCTCTGAAGTGCAGGCTGCCCCTGGCTGCTGAGTGGGGAAGCTCCAGCTCTCTGCTCCTCACACCAAGGGTACAAGTACAGAGGATGTGCTTGCATCCACCATGTGGCCCCATCCAAATCACACCATGCCAGGAGATGCTCCTGAGGGAGGCAGGCCTAGGGGTGGAGTGAGCTTACTGAGGGACTGAGGGAAACGGGAAGGGGACCCAATCTGAGAACCAGACAATAGAGTAACAAGTGAGAGGAAGGCGGGGAGTGTGGTGCATTATTAAGGCCTAAGTTTTAGACATTAGCAAGAAATTTACTTAAGTTAAAAAACTAAAAAGTGAAAGAAAGAAACAAGTGGTAACCTCTGCCGTTCCAGGACGGCGTAACCATCCCATAATGGAAGCCTGGCAACTCACAGTGCTTCTACTGGCAGGAAGCTGGCATTACTTCCAGAAACAGGGTCTCTGTGGGCAATGTGGGGTCATGGTATTGGTACTCTGAGGAGCACTTTTTAAAAAGTCAAATAGGAGTCAGGCACGGTGGCTCACGCCTGTAATCCCAGCACTTTGGGAGGCTGAGGTGGGCGGATCACAAGGTCAGGAGTTCAAGACCAGCCTGGCCAAGATGGTGAAACCCCGTCTGTACTAAAAATACAAAAAAATTAGCCGAGCATGGTGGCGGGCGCCATACTCAGGAGGCTGAGGCAGAGAGCTGCTTGAACCCGGGAGGCGGAGGTTGCAGTGAGCTGAGATGGCACCACTGCATTTGAGCCTGGGCGACAGAACAAGACTCCATCTCAACAACAAAAAAAGTCAAATAGGGACTATATTTGATGGCCACTTTGGAGTAAAATTTATTTTACATGACAGATTAAATAGGAAAACTGAAACTGAAGGCCAGACCATACTTAGAGGACCCATCTAGTATTGTGGAACTTATCAAATGTGTCCATTCCCTTGTGCTTAACAGTGAAATAGAGTGAAATGTAAGAAATGAAGACATCCCACAAAAAGGAAAGCTTCTATTCAACCAAAATAGCTTGGTAGCTGAGGGAATGGGAAGAGTAACCAAATTGATGGTATGTCGGGTTTTCCTTTTAAAAGCACATTAAATAAAAACTTGAGAAGGGATCACTTTACCCCAAAGCTAATAATTCTGTCCTCTGGACCTAGACCTGGATGGTGAGCCTAGAGAGGTGGCCCAAATCTGTAGTTCAGTTCATGAGCCATTCAGACCCCCAAGTGTCTGACACTGAGTTTGGGTGCTGCAGATGTGACATCTCCAGATTGTGTCTCTGGATGCTGTCAGGAGTAGGTTCTGCTCCTTGATTTTCCTTTCATAGAACAAATTTTCCAAGTATCACTTTTACCCCTCCCATGACTAAAAAGCAAATGAATCTAGGAAAAGGTGAAACTAAAGAACTCAAAAGCACTGTCCTCAAATTTCCAACACATGATAGCTGGGACCACCTGCCACATCCTCCTGGACCATTCAGAGATGACATGTCAGGCAGACCAGCTAACCAATGTGACCACTGACCTCCTCTGCTGTGGCTTCTGTGAAAGAGACACCATGTCCTGACTGGCCATCATGTCCTCATCGCACCCTGTGGTGGTCTTTCGTCAGTTCCCATCCTTTCCACCTTTTGGTCCTGTGTGACAAGGCTGGCCTGTTTCCCCACGGTATCGAATTTGGGACTAATTCCCAGTTCTGGATTGTTCTTGCTGCCCAGGGAAGCAGCAGTGATTACTCTCTCTGCCTATAGAATCTCATTCAACAGCCTCCCCCATCCCAAGCCAAGCTGCAACGTCTCCAGGCACAGCTGCAAAGCTGCCGTCCCAGCTGTGCCCTCTGTGTGGCTCTCCCTGCCCCTCCTCACCAGGCTCTCCCTCCAGCACCACTCACTGCCCACATGCAGGCCATGGGGCACAGCCCTTCCTGAATGCATCTCGTGTCAGCCAGGTCCCAAACATGAGCAACTGACATTTAGACACATTGACTTCAAGGCCAGACAAACCCACCTTTGCTTCTTAGTTTTCCCCCACCTTGAAAGTGCCTCTCTGGTCCCCTCTCTTACTTGCTTCCTCCAAATGCCCTGACACAATGCTCTCCTGTAGGATGGCTTGGTTGGGGCTGGATTACTGCTGTACACACCTAGCTGCTCTCTCTGCCTTTCAGTGCAGAGCAAATCACTCCTTCCAAACTCTGGCTCCCATCACTCAATACCCTGCTGCAGAATGTAACATGAGCCTCTGGCAGCTACTACTGGGCTGCTAAGCCACCAGGGCCTTCCCCTCTGACTTTACTTCCTTCCCACTCAGGCGCTCCCCAAAGGCCAGTCACCATGATGGTCTTGTCAAATACCTGAACTCCTACAATGCCTTCCCTCTCCTGCCTTTTCACATCCTGGCAAACTTTGCCTTCCAGACCTGCTTCTCCCAATTTACCTTGGATTTCCTAAAATTATACAAAGTACCTAAGGAAGCATCAAATGTGATCTTGCCCACTCTTCTCTATGGCTCCCTACCACAAGCTCCACTATCCTTTGTAACTTGTTAGGCACATGCAGCCTTCACTTGTCTGGGGACCAGTTTTCCATCTCATTAATGAGATAATATGGTCTCTGGAGGCCAAGGACTCTGTTTCCAACATTCAATTAAAAGAAAACTCTCAAATAACGCATGATTATTTCTCCTGGAATACTCCTCAGTGAAGAAGATATTTAGTGTCAAAATGTTTATTTCCTTTCCCTAAAAGTCACACTCTCTAAGGCTTCCCTTGTATGTTTTGACCTTTTTATTAAAAACATGCTCTGTTACAAGATTTCCGTGGCACTTAGTGGATGTAGCACAGCATGCTAATATTTGATATGCATCTACCAGGACCAGGCATCACGTAATTTCATGCTGCTTCTCATTTCATCCTGGTAACCAAGATTCAGTGGTGAGGGAATCTGCCCAAAGCCACCTATGTACAACTAACAGGAACAGCCAGGATTTGAACGCAGGTGCTAAGCTCCAAGTTCAGGCCTTTTCAGAAAGCTGCCCCTTGCATGACCAAGTGCTTTGCTTTAGGAATTTCATTTTCAGAAATTTATTCACTGAGAGCAGCTGCCAAAATATACAAAGATGAACATATGAGGACATTCACTGTTTCAATGTTAACAATAAAAAAACCTGGAAATGACTTAACATTGCTTTATCGTTGCAATATAAGGTTATACTGTGCCAAGAAAAGTGAAGCAGGATTGTGTATTCTGACATGCCGAACATCCAGGAGATATTTTTATATGAAAAGTGCAAGTTAGGTATCATTATAATTATAAGCCTATTTGTGTTTTAAAACTTTGCAGTTTTAAAACTTTTCTGATTTTAAAATCAGAAGAGATAAACCTAAAACTGACATAATTTTCTGTGGAACGGGGGGATTTTGTCTTCTGCTTTGCACTGCTTAATAGTTTTTGCTGAAAGCTGTCGCCACTAGAGGAGCACAGGGCCCTTACCTCGGCCAGTGTTGACAGTGGTGGGGCTGAATGCCTTCCATACGATGGTTTCACAGATGTTAGTTGCAATGAAGAGGGAGATACCAGAACCAAGGCCATATCCTTTTTGCAGGAGTTCATCCAAAAGTAGGACAATTAAGCCAGCAACAAAGAGCTGTAAAAATTTAAAAATACAAGACTATGTGTTACTGCTCCCCATGGACATTGTTCCATCCTTCAGTAATTGGGTTCTCTGATATAAATGCTGAAGACAGAGTGAGATCACATCCTCAGTCCCAGACAGTGGTCAGTAAAGCCTTTCTCTGCTGAATTCAGAGAGCTAACCCGGAGTCTTAGGCTTCTGCTTCCTTTCAGTAGGAGTTCCTTTTAGGTGTGGTTGATATTCGTTATGTGAGAACTGTAGGTAAGTGTGAGTGGCTACTCAGAGGGAGATGTTAGCATAACAATTACCTGAATGGTGATTAGCAGGCAAATGCCAGCACCCATTTCAGAAGGGTCCCCATACATCCCGGTCATCACATACACGATAGACTGGCCGATAGTAATGATCATGCCAAATACTAGAATTGAAAGAAAGAAGTGTTTTCCAAGTGGGTCACTACACAGAGCAAAAGAAACAGTTCAGAAACACCCACTCAATGCCAGGCACAGGGGAGAACAAAGATGAAGAGCAGTGATACTACCTCCAAGGGGCTCGACTGAGAACATGCTAAACCATCACATCAGCAAAGTACATGATGAATCAAAAGCCTTTTAACAAAAGCACACTTGTTCTTTAGTTTCACCCCTTCCTAGATTTACTTGCTTTTTAATCATGGGAGGAGTAAAAGTGATACTTGGAAAATTTGTTCTATTCAAAGAAAATCAGGGAGCAGAACCTACTCCTGACAGCATCCGGAGACAATCTGGAGACGTCACACCTGCAGCACCCAAACTCAATGTCAGGCACTTGGGGTCTGGATGGCTCATAAGCTGAACTACAGATTTGGGCCACCTCTCTAGGCTCACCATCCAGATCTGGGTCCAGAGGACAGAATTATTAGCTTTTGGGTAAAGTGATCCCTTCTCAAGTTTTTATTTAATGTGCTTTTAAAAGGAAAACCCCACATACCATCAATTTGGTTACTCTTCCCATTCCCTTAGCTACCAAGCTATTTCGGTCTAAGAGAAGCTTTCCTTCTTTTTTTTTTTTTTTTTTTTGAGACAGAGTCTCTCTCTGTTGTCCAAGTAGGCTGGAGAGCAGTGGCGTGATCTCGGCTCACTGCAACCTCCACCTCCCAGGTTCAAGCAATTCTCCTGCCTCAGCCTCTAGAGTAGCTAGGATTACAGCACGTGCCACCACACCCGGCTAACTTTTTGTATTTTTAGTGGAGACCGGGTTTCACCATGTTGGCCAGGCTGGTCTTGAACTTCTGACCTCAAGCAATTCATCTGCCAGCCTCCTGCACACTTTTTAAACAACCAGATCTCACAAGAACTCACTATACAGTATCAAGGGTGTATGGTGCTAAACCATTCATGAGAACTCCACCCTTATAATCCAATCAGCTCCCACCAGGTCCCACCTGCAATGCTGGGGATTACAATTTAACATCAGATTTGGGCAGAGACACAGGTCGAAACCGTTCAAGCAATTCTCCTGCCTCAGCCTCTAGAGTAGCTAGGATTACAGCACGTGCCACCACACCCGGCTAACTTTTTGTATTTTTAGTGGAGACAGGGTTTCACCGTGTTAGCCAGGATGGTCTCCATCTCCTGACCTTGTGATCTGCCCGCCTCGGCCTCCCAAAGTGCTGGGATTACAGGCGTGAGCCACCGTCCCTGGTGAGTTAAATTTTTTTATAAAACACTTGCCAAATAACTACTATGTGCCAGGCACTGTGACAGTGATTATTTAATCCATACGACAGCTCTGAAGTAGCCATTACTTCCTTCTAAGTAATAATGAAATGGTGGCCAAGGGTGCTAAGACCTCCAAGCTCTGATCCTTCCACTCCATTACACGTCCTCAGGGGCACTCCAGACACTCTCCCCTGCCTTGCCCGGCCCATCCCCAGCACCTAGCACCTCTGCTCTCCCAGAACTGCTCATGCTAACACAGGCCATGGAGCTTCTACAGGGTTGGCAGGCCAAGGAGGTTGCAGCACAAAAGAAAAAACTGTTTGGGCTGGGCATAGTGGCTCACGCCTATAATCCCAGCACTTTGGGAGGCCGAGGCAGCTGGATCAAGAGATCAGGAGTTCAAGACCAGCATGGCCAATGTAGTGAAACTCCATCTCTACTAAAAACACAAAAATTAGCCAGGTGTAGTGGCACGCACCTGTAATCCCAGTTACTCAGGAAGCTGAGGCAGGAGAATTGCTTGAACGTGGGAGGCAAAGGTTGCAGTGAGCCAAGATTGCATCACTGCACTCCAGCCTGAGCAACAGAGTTAGAATCCATCCGCCGCCCCCCCACAAAAGAAAAAGAAAACCTGTTTGATGCCATTATAGCAAATACAAATTCTCCAACTATAGACATCAGATTATTCACAATCTTTCTTACACTTTTGGGCCCCGTTGAAGAGAGCTCGGTCTTTTGGGGTGTCACCAACTTCAATTATCTTGGCGCCAGCCAAGAGTTGCATTATAAGGCCAGACGTGACAATGGGAGAGATCCCCAGCTCCATCAACGTGCCTTGAGGAAACGGAGAAGCAAAACAGTCAATATTAGCTTGGAAACATAGTACATTATTTTAAAAATGAATGAGCAAAATTTGACTGGGTACCCTTTATATGAAACTAATGTGTTTCAGTTTCCTAGCTGCATTTAATTTAGAGAACCCCAAAATATCAACGATTAGTGTATAATTCAATTTATTCTGTTCAGCCTGCGAGGCAACATCTTATTCTGTTTAGGAAGTCACATGGTGTCTACACAGATTGCTGCATTTAAATTCACCATAAACAGATTCATTCTGGTTTTAGAGATAAGAAACGTTTGTCTCTTCATCAGTTAATAAAAAAAGGATAACATTCAAATAATTCCCAGAGTCTGGAAAGGGAGCCTGTACAATTGTATCTAGTTGTGAATAAGCCTCTACTTCCCATTATGTTAAAATGAGCTATACGTCCAACTGATTTGGAATTTAATTCAACTATGTTTTTAAAATGAGTTAATCAAATGCAGTATCAACATACATATTCAGAATCCTCCAAAGTCCCATAGGTAACTGGTTATAGAGGATACAAAACACTGTTACATATTTTTTGACAACATATGTAACCTATAGATATGAAAAGATAGAGCTGAAAACAAATTATATATTCTGAAGAATGTTATCAATGGAAATGTCATCATTTCAGGTATTCAAAAGTATTCTAGTTGTTTTCCATGTTTTATTCCTTCTATAGCATAGACTTATCTTGTCAATACAGGTTTTGTACTGCATTCAAATACGATTCCAAATATGATGGTATGCCTTGGTGCTGAACTCAGCATTTAATAAGGCTACTCAACACAGCATACTAACATTCTTCACTCTATTTTCCAAGTCACTCTCTAAGGTCCATATAAAGCCAAAGCCTATAATTTAACTAAGTGAAGCTAAGTAAGCCCACACTCTACAGAGAAAAGACAGAGCCAGAGTCCTACCTCTGTTAGAGGCTAGAATCACTCTCATCCAATAGAAAGGGTCAGCTGAATCTGAAGACATGATCCCAAACAGGGGAATCTGGGAATAGGCAAAGAGCCAAACAGTCAGCACACCTGTTTCCAGCTACTTTTATCCCCCTCCCCAATACGAAATACAAGCCTTAGCTTACCTGGCAGCACACTAAGAAGATAAAGAGGGTGATAGCGGTCCACAGCACTTTCTCTTTAAACTGAATCTAGAGTAGAAGCGAATGAATTAAAGCAGGGAGTTACTTTCAAAAGCAAATTAATAAAAATGGACTCAAATCAGACCCCTTTCTCTAAAAATGGACTCCAACCAGCCCCTTTCCTCTGTTCAGCAGAGAAGCTGAACCATGTACCAAACATAAGTACCATATACTGCGTAACTTCCACTGCACAGAGCACAATGCAAGGGCCTATAGGCATCACCCTAGCTCACCTCACACCACAGAGAGTTATCTTTATTTTACAACTCAGTCTTAGAAGACTAAATAATTTGTCCCAAACCCCAATGCTAAAAAGTGAGTTTGAGTCCCAAATTTTAACCATTAGCATTAACAGTTAAGACTCAAGATCGAAGAATGTCACAATAGAACATGACTTGTAAAACACACGAACAACCAATTTTCATTTGAGTGTAAGTCACAAAACCTTGTTATTCTGGAGTCAGGTAATTTGGAATTGCTCAATAGTGTATTTTCTATGAATTAAGGGTAAAATAGTGTAATAAACAATATTGGGGAAGGGCAGGAGAGTTGCACGTTTTACCTATTAGTAACATCTGTTAAGGATTTTCACATCTCAGGTACATAGGTTGCACAGGTGACAAGAATCGCTGTAAAAATGACTATTAAGTATCATAAGAAAGGTTTAGATCTCCCACCCAAAGCCTCTGTCACTAAAGAGTAGAGTGGGAACTATTCCAGGTTTTCTGCCTCTGAAACTGAGTGTCTTCACTAGTGTCTGCTGCCTACACTAGACTAATGGCTTTAGAGGGCTTAACAAATATGAATTATTGTACAGACGGAAGATTCTGAGGTTGAAATACCTTGTGAGAGACTGACAGTATTAAGTGAACAAAACTGTGTTCTTTAAAAACACTTCTAGGCAGGCACTGAGTCAGCATTCCCGGCCCTCTGGCCAGGAGTCACAGTCCTCTAACTATACATGCAGGCAAAGTAGGGCACAGTCATACAGCCACACAAGGGTGGTGTGAATTAGTGTTCAGATACTTCATCCAAAGGTGAGGGCATTCACAGGACTCTTCTACTCTTGAGAATGCTCCTCTTCCCACCTATCATCCCACCACACTAAGAAATTAGAAAGTGGCCAAGAAAAGGCAGCGCCATTTCAGACTAACCTGTCTGAAATGAATCTTGACGGGAAACAAAGAGCAGACAATTTTTTCAAGACTTTTTAATCACCAAGTCCCCTCTCCTGGTTACAATCAAATTTAACATCAAAACCCCAAAAGCTCTTTTTCCAAGTCCTGTCTCCTCTGCCTCTCACTAGCCCCTAAATCCATCCTTGCTCAGTACCACAGTTCATCCTCTGATGTGAAAAGCCTCTAAACCAACTCTAGTCCTCTCCCTTCCTTCCAAAGTGACATTCTCATGTCTGGCCCTTGTTGTTCATCTCCTATTGTTCCCCACCTTCCATTATGTTCTATCAATAGGAACTACATCTAACAACCTCTCATCCAAACATGCTACACTCTTGTCACCAATGCCTTTGCAAACGATATACTCCTTTTACTTGGAATTCCTTTCCATCCCTTCAAGGAGACTTCTATTTGTCCTTCAAAACCACCATAGGACATCATGTCTTCCAGAGTTAATCCCTTCCTGAGCCACTGCTATACCTTGCACATATTTTCCTTGTTCCATCTACCACACTGAGTTACAAGGCCAATGTCACATAGCTACTAAGGAGCGATGTAAAGAGTGGGACTTAGGCTTGCCTGCCTCCAGAGCCATACCCCTCCACTACATTGGAATTGAGGGGTAAAGTTTTACAAATTCGTCCATTAAAAGAAGCACATGGGCATTTCTATGAAACTATTTTAAGTAAAAAATGAAAGTGGATTCCAAGAACCCAAGTGTCCATGTGAATGCTTTAACAACAGTTTGAAAAATAATGTGAGGACACAAACATTTTATTCTCCACTCTCTAACCTAGGAACCTAACGAAACTTTTTTTCGTTATTTGACAGCTGCACTTATACTGGCAACACTCCTCCACACAATTTCGGATTCAACACAGTTCTGCATTTAATCTTTCCTTGTTTTAATACACTCGCTGTGAAAAGCAGCAGACTTCACAAAAGAATAGCCTTTATTCTCGCTATTGTGACAGCCTACATAAAAGGTACAAACTCATTTGTAAACACTAAAGTGACAGCCCTTCCCTTTAACAGATGGATACAAAGGGCATTTCCCGGAAAAAAAAACCAACCCATGACCTGCTCCCGTTGGAAGTGAAAGAGGGAGGGTAACCCAATCTGCTATCCTAACTGAGGCCTTATTCATTCACGGCTCGGATCCATTTTTGGGACAGGGCAACCGGAGGCTTTGTTCTCGGAGCAACTTCCACCAAAGATGCTCCAAATACAGCACGATGACTTCGGTGGAAATTTCCACACAACCAAGTCACCTTTCACAGCTCTCCGGAATAACAGAGCACGACTACACTCCAAGGCAAGAGAAGGGAGAGTTTCCATTGCCGTGCTGAAGCCATTTTTAATCATACTGTAAACTTCCAGAGTCCAGACAGTTTCCTGAAACCTTCTTTGTTGGCAATTTGGGGTACTTACCTTCCTCTCCGGCTTCTGAATTTCCGGCAGGATGACACAGAAGGGTTTGATGACTTCCAGAAATTTGACTTTGATGGGAGAAACAAAACAGGAAGAGTTAGAACACAGAGAAGTAACCGTCCGCGCTACCCAGGGAAGCCTTCTGCCCAGGACGAGTGAGAGCAGGGGCCAGGGGAGCCGGCCGCACCCGGGACTCGTGGGGATACTCGAGAAGGGTCGGGGACACCGGCCGCGTTCTGCAGGGGGCCGGGCAGGGCTGGCCGGCGGGCGCTGGACCGCACGGGTGAGGGGAAAGGGGATCTGATCCATCCCGGCCTCGGTAGAGCTGCCCCTGCAGGACTCACTTGCCATGGCGGCGGCTGCTCGGGCTCCGGGTCCCGCTTCGGCTCAGCTCTGCTCCGCGTGACGCGACGCTGCCCGCGGCCCAGTCTGTTCCACCGCACAGCACCTCCGCCGAGAGACACGTCAGTGCTAGCCCGGCGGCGAGCGGCACGGCGAGGCGCGGGGCGGGGCCGGGGCCGGGGCCGGGGCAGGGCCTCAGGTCGCTTCCGCTTCCTGCCACGCGCGTCCGCCGGCCGCCGCGCCTCGCCGCGGCGGGCCGCTTACGCCGAGACCACAAGCCCCGGCATGCAGCGGGGCTCCTGGGGGCCTGTCGCGAAGGAGCGTGGCGCGCGGGGCACGCCGGGACTGGCGGTGTGCGGCTGCGCAGACTTGGTAACGCGAGAGCGCGTGGTGAGAGTGTGTCACGTCTCTGGAGACGGGGACGGTGCGGTCCGACGAACAAACTGAGGCAGGCGCGAAGCGTCGTGTGCGCGCGTGGCCCTGAGGGCAGGCGAAGACCCTGGTGGCTCCCATACGCGTAACAGCACTCACTGCTCTTTGACGTTAGTGAATAGAACGTAAGCTCCCTGGAGCAAGGACCTTGTCCCAGCGTTGACCGCGGCGCCAGTCACCTCGTAGGTCCCAATCATTACCTGCTGAGTAGGGCGCGGGCTGGTGGGGCTTACCGAGCACCCTCGCTGGTTGAGTCATTAAACAAACCCGGAGGCCTGTCGTGGGTGTAGGATCCCTTCCATCTGAGAACGAATGGGATGAGTTTCTGAAGAGACTTGGCCCGAGAAGGGCCGGGGCAGCTCGGGAAGTAGTCAGCCTCACGGAAGAATTCAGGAAGGACTCCTGGGAGAGTACCTTTGTGCTGAGCCTTGATGGATTCTGGCAAGAAGGAATGAGGGAAGAGGTGTTCCAGGTTGAGGAGAGGAGACTGTTGTGGACGAGGCATGGCGGTGTGATTGCCCAGAATGAGTGGGAAAGGGGGATAACGGGTAGGGCAAGGGATGCTGGGGCTGGGGGTTGGAATTTACTTTCAGGCATCTGTAGTCAGCAGGTATGATGTCATCTAAGAGAAATAGACTTCATGCTGTGAGCATTTAGCGGGGAGAAGGAGGGCATGCTTTGTGGGATCAGGCAAGGTTTCATGGAGCTAAACCTTGACCAGGACAGATAGAGTTGGAGGTACGTATGTGGCAAGATGCTTTTTTGCTTTTAATTTAGGTGTCAACTGTTTGGATTTTTCCATTCTCTCCCATTTCTAGCAGATAACCAGGTTTTGTAAATCCTTGGCTCAGAAAGTTGGACAGGACAGGAACTCTTTTTTGGAATACAAACCCACTGGTGGAAAAATCAAAGGACTACTGGAAACAGGCTGATAACTTTAGTGAAGTGGTCTAGGTGTCACATCACTTGATATCCATCCCCCACCCGAAAGGGGAAAAGAAGACATTGACTGTTTATTCAGACTCTGAAATGGAACCCATCTTCACTTCCAGGACCCACTGATGATCTCTTCTGGAGTTTTGGCCTGAAGCTAAAACTGGCAGCCCCTGGACTAAGTTCAGCATATAGACTAGATTCGATATTTAGCCATTATGCACCCTGCACCATATTGATGGTTACAATGTTGAAATATTTCGAGGGTAAATAATTTCATGGTAATTACAATAAATGTTACAATTAATAATAGAAATTTTAATATAAACTCATTGGTTTGTGTTAATAGTTGTAGGATGTCATTACCATTGACAATAGGCCTCCTGTTGTTTCCACATTATGACACAATCTGGCCTGTGTCACTGCAGGGACTGCAGCCGAGTTACATGTGTTAAAACACTAATTGCTTTAGGAGAGTCACTAGTTTAAAATACTTTTATTGGACTGGGTACAGTGGCTCATACCAGTAATCCCACATTTTGGGAGGCTGAGGCAAGAGGATCACTTGAGCCCAGGAGTTCAAGACCAGCCTGGGCAACATGGCAAAACCCTGTCTCTACAAAAAAATACAAAAAAAAATTAGCCAGGCATGGTGGAACATGCCTGTAGTCCCAGCTACTGGAGAGGCTGAGGTGGGAGGATCCCTTGAGTCTGGGAGGTCGAGGCTGCAGTGAGCTGAGATCTTGCCACTGCACTTCAGCCTGGGTGATGACAGAGTGAGACCCTGTCTCAAAAAATAATAAAATACTTCTATCGTAAGCACATACATTAATTCTTCAGAAAATAGGTATGCAGTGTTTTATATTTATATATTTAAGATTTTATTATGGAATATCAGAAACATCCACCTAGAATGAGACAACAAAAATCTGGATGAATTTTCAATACTTTTAAGTATGATAAATGTAAATCTTGATATCTGCAGAAGAAGGAACAAGAAATTTATAACAATAATGAATCCCAGCCTGGAACTTCTTTTGATACTGTTTAAGAATCAGCACAAAATAAAATTTATTATTTATAAGATAAACTTTATTACATAAAATCTATAGTTTTGTAATGAAAAAATAACTTTTCAACCAAAAATTGAGTGACATTGCTAGTGACAGAAATGTTGGGTATTTAGTGCTCAGAAGTTCTGTTGTTAAAAGATCAAAGTGTTAAACATATATTTCATCAGAATGCTCTTAAAGCTTGTGCAAGTGAAGAAAATTTGTGATTATCGAGAAAAAAAGTTAAAAGAATATAATCAGTTTCATACATTAAGTATTTGAAAACTTAGAACTCCCAAAAAGGTTATCAGAGTGAGGATAAAGCAATCAAAAAGATTTAGGGCCAAGCTCGCTGACTCATGCCTGAAATCTCAGCACTTCGGGAAGCCACAGTGGGCAGATTGCTTGAGACTAGGAGTTCGAGACCAGCCTGGCCAACATGGTGAAATCTCGCCTCTACTAAAAATAAAAAATTAGCCCAGCATGGTGGTGCATGCCTGTAATCCCAACTACTCAGGAGGCTAAGACATGAGAATGGCTAGAACCCACAGGGGTGGAGGTTGCAGTAAACCGAGATCTCATCACTGCACTCCAGCCTGGGCAACAGAGCAAGACTCTGTCTCAAAAAAAAAAAAAAAAAAAAAAAAAAGATTTGGAAGGTACTGTCAGAATTTTTAGCACCACTATATAGTAATTGAGCATTTCACACACATTTCCTGGAATTTCAAAGGGATTAATATTGATATGAACACGCCATTCTATTGTGGACACACCTGTTAAAAACCAGATGTACCCAAATCAGAAAACAGCTTTTTGAAAAATACGTAAATCAGAGGTATATTTAAAGTCATCATCTAAGAAGCTTCATTTTTTTATGTATGTTTTAATAATTAAAATGCAAATTTAAAGGTTTTTGAATATAATGGTTTTTGTTGATCTTATGACACTGGGAAACATTTAGTACACTGTATTGTCTTTATTGTGAGTAGACAAGAAAGAATTATATTTGAGATATAGTTCCATAAAGATGTAATTGTAACATTGTACCAAATAAGAAAATTCTCATGGGATTTTATACAGAAAGTGCTAATACAATTCTAGAGAGAGTTCGGAGTTTCAGCCAGAAGTTTAGAAACAATGTGGATGTTTTAATTTGGCACTAAGTTATCAAATTCAATTTTGGATAAATCAATATAATAAGAGAACTCATGTTTTTCTTGATAAACTATATTTACTACCACACACCAAATAAATAGCAGAAATAACTAAATTAAGTAATGCAAATTGAACCTTGATGGACAAGCCTGCAGTGCTTGATCTGCAAAAGCAATGTGGAAGTCAGTAAGTTCTGCATTCAAACGCTCTACCGCTGAGCTATACCCCTTGTGGTGGAAGTCAGTCAGTTCTGTATGTTCACTGTAGTGGACACAAATGCAGTGACTGTTTGAAAAATTGAAAAATATATTTTAAAGAGTTTGGGCCTTAATAAATGGTAGTTTAATGGAGACGTCAGTATTTATTTTAGAGTTTTTTTGTTTTGAGATGAAGTCTCGCTCTGTTGCCCAGACTGGAGTGCAGTGGCACAATCTCAGCTCACTGCAACCTCCATCTCCCAAGTTTAAGTGATTCTCCTACCTCAGCCTCCCGAGTAGCTGGGATTACAGGCATGCGCCACCACACCTGGCTGATTTTTGTATTTTTAGTAGAAATGGAGTTTCACCATGTTGGCCAGGCTGGTCTCAAACTTCTGACCTCAAGTGATCTGCCCACCTCAGCCTCCCAAAGTGCCGGGATTATAGGCTTGAGCCACCGTGCCTAGCAGTATTTATTTTAGCTTTATAAGAAAGCATGTTTTAGCTATTAGAGCTGACATTATTTCAATAAACTGTAAAGCAGTTGGACTTATGTAAACAAAGGGAAGTTTGAAACAAGTGGAAGTTATTATGGATGAGAAAAAATAGGTATCCTGTTTTTTAAAAAAAGTGAAGTATCAATTCCAAGAGAAAAAGTATTGGATTTTCTAATAAATCAATGTATTTGATGACAACAGTGAAAAATGTAATAAACTTTTAAACCCTTTCAATTTGTTAAATCTTGAAATAAACCCTCCTGGTTTGTGAAGCTCCATGAATTGAGAGTGAACAGAACATAGTGGATAAGCCAGTAAGTTAAAAGGTATTTCAATAAGTGATTTTTGTGACTCAGTTCTGTATGTTGTTACACTATTTTATAAAGTCTATAGAATGTTTAATTGCTATTGATAAGAAACTGAGGATTCCACACTAAAAACAGTATCATTGATGTTAAGGAAATTCTCTACTTAATTCATTTAATGATTATCCATTTAATAAGGAAGTTGTTGGGACAATTGGATGTTGCTTCCTATGTCAAATCATTACCCCATACAGGGTCAAAATCTAGTGACAACTGCATCAAAAGATTCATAACTTCCAAAAATCAAGAAATGATTTAGACATATTAGATCTGTCAAATTATTTTTGCTACAAGTTATATTGACATTTTATGATATATATTACTTATTTAGAAATATATATGTTTTTAAATTTTTGGTTTACATTTTGACCAGTTCAAGATGGCTTCTTGTTTTGTTTGTAAAATCTAGAGAGATCACATAAAACATAAAATCTAGATTTTTTACTTCTCTTGAAAGATCAGAAGACCCGACAGCACTGGGCTAATATTCCTACATGCCAGAGATCAGCAAGTTGTGGCTGCTTTTTAAAGATTGGTCAGCAGCTCTTTGGCTCTCCACACTTACCACTTGTCACTTGCCTCTTGCCTGGTCTCTAAGCATTTGAATTTGTGGCCTCTGCTGTAGTTTTAAGCCTGGGTTCTTGGCAGGATGGTGGCATCATTTATTTCATTTACCTAAATAAGGAAATCAAGAAGAGAACAGGTTGCCTACTCACCCCCATGGTGAGTGTGCATGTGTGTTTGTGTGTGTGTGTGTGAGAGAGGAAAGTGAGTTCTATTTTAAACATGCAGAGTTTGAGGTACCAGCAATTGATCAGTGAGAAGTCCAATAAGCAGACCCGGTGCTCAGAGATGAGTTAGAATTAGAAGCATGTTAAGTCATTTTCCATGAGTGGATGAGATTTCCAAGGGAGAAAGCATAGAGAGCCCAGATTCAAGGAAAGGCACGGTGGGAGAGGGGGTCAACCATATTTAAGGGTAGGAAGGAGGAGGAACAGCCAGGTAACAAGACAATCGGATATAATAATTAGGTTGGGGAAGACAGTGGGTTGGGGGAGCTGGTTTTTCTTTTGGCCAATTTAGTGGTGTGTTGGTTAGGATATAAATTTGGCTGTTGGCCAGGCATGGTGGCTCATGCCTGTAACCCCAGCATTTTGGGAGGCTGAGGCGGGCAGATCATGAGGTCAGAGTTGGAGACCAAAAATTAGCCAGGTGTGGTGGCACACACCTGTAATCCCAGCTACTCAGGAGGCTGAGGCAGAAGAATTGCTTGAACCTGGGAGACAGGTTGCAGTGAGCTAAGATTGTGCCACTGCACTCCAGCCTGGGTGACAGTGCAAGACTCCATCTCAAAAAAAAAAAAGAAAAGAAAAAAAATTTTGACTGTTGCTGCAGAGATTAAAAAATCAGTGTCATAAACCAGATGGAAGTCCAGGTAGCAGTATAGGTATGAAGTTTTCTCTCTCTTATTTCTCCACTCTCTTTTGGGTGGTGCTATGGCCCACAAAATTCAGTGTGGACCATCATCATGTCTACATTTTGGCCATTTGGAAGGTGAAAAAAAAGGGAGAGGTGGGACTACCTTTCTGTTAATGCACAACTTGGAAGTTGGACACATTGCATTGATTCTGTTCCTTTGGCTGTAACCTAGTCCCACTTACCTGAAAAGGAGTTTGAAAAATCTAGTCTTTATCCTGTAAAGTCATGGGCTGGCTACTGCCATGGAACAAGGGGAGAATGGGTATTGGGAGACAGCTCTCAGTCTAACAGGTAGTGAAGAGAAAGTGGGACTTGAAAAGGAGAAAGGGGAGGGAATATGGTAAACTTCTGGCATTGGACAAAGATAGCTCCCTATGACTAAAAGAGTAAGGCTAGCAATAGAGCTATCTGGAGAAACTAGGCTTCATCACAGTTGTTAATATGTAGCAAATGCATGAGGAGCTAGACAGATGAAGGAAAATGGTGCCCTTCAGAGATAGAGGCCTTCCAGATTTCTGAGGTAGAAGCCCTCCAGGAGGAAGAAAAGAAAGGAAGGCAGGCAGGCAGGCATGTGGAAGCCTGACTCCCAGGGAAGAATTCAGGAGGCTTTCCCCCCCAGGGATCAGTGAATACCCAAGAAACATCCAGGGCATGGCTGATTGTGTCAGTCAAGGTTCTACCACAAACAGAACCAGTAGGAGATGTATATAGTCGTCCCTTAGTATCCGTGGGGTTTTGGTTCCAGGACCCCCCAACCCTAGCAGCCCCATCCTCTGCAGATATCAAAATCTGCGGATGCTCAAGTCCCTGATATAAAATGATGTAGCATTTGGTTATAACTTAAACACATCCTTTTGTATACTTTAAATGATCATTACTTACATCTAACACAATGTAAATGCTATGTAAATAGGTATTTGTATTTATATTATGTTTTGTTATTTTTCATTGGTTTTTAAAAAAACATTTTTTTTTTCTTTGAGACAGTCTTGCTCTGTTGCTCAGGCTGGGGTGCAGTGGTATGATCTCAGCTCACTACAGTCTCCACCTCCCAGGTTCAAGCAATTCTCCTGACTCAGCCTCCCAAGTAGCTGGGATTACAGGCGCCTGCCACCATGCGTGGCTAATTTTTGTATTTTTAGTAGAAACAGGATTTCACTATGTTGGCCAGGCTGGTCTCGAATTCTAGACCTCAGGTGATCCACCCTCCTGGGCCACCCAAAGTGCTGGGATTATAGGCGTGAGACAGTGTGCCCGGCCTAAAAAATATTTTCAAACCATGGTTGGCCGAATCTGCAGATGCAGAGCCCACAGATATGGAGGACCGGCTGTGTATGTATCAGAGAGTTATATATGGTAGAGAAATAGAACAAGAGAGAGAGAAAAAAAAAGATGTATTTCAAGGAATTGACATAATATGATTGTGAAGTCTGGTTGGGCATATCTGAAATTTCATGCAGTAGGTCAACAGTCTGAGAAATTGGGCAGGAGCCGATGAGGCGCCCACAGGAAGAATTTCTTCTCCCTCAGGGTAACCTCCCTTTTGCTAAGGCCTTTCAGCTGATTGGATGTGGTCCACCCATGTTATTGAGAATAATCTTGTTTAAGGTAATTGACATCTACAAAATATCTTCAAGGCAACACCTAAGTTAGTGTTTGACCGAATAACTGGTTATTCTAGCCTAGCCAATTCGACACAAAACTAACCATTACACTGCTTAACCCAAATAGGAAAACCTGCGGCACAGGGTGTTAATGTGGGAATTCCAGGTATTAGGTTTTAGATCTGAGAGATACCGAACAATTTATTTTTTTTCCTTTTCTGTGCTGGAAACTGATCTGTTTTTTTCAGTGCTGTTTTCATTACTTCTTCTGATCTTCTTATGAGGTTAAAAGTACAGAAAAGTTTAAAGATTAATAAAATGAACACTTGTATTCCCACCACACAGGATTAACAATAGTGAACAGATCATCTGTAGATAATGCTTGGTGCTTATGTGGATTTAAGAACTGGCTGTGTTAATTTTGTAACTCCTCTTTCAATTGTACGTTGCAAAAGAATTACTTTGAACATGCTTGAGAAAAAATATACTGGAATTTTTTGGCTCCTGTAACTGAAAAGTCAAAGGGTAGATGTAGCTTTAGGCAAAGGTAAATTTAGGCAAGGCTCAAAAATTGTTGTCAGACTCAATTTCTCTACACCTCTTTGCTTTCTTTCATATATGGGCTTCCTCCTTGGAGGGACCCTCAGAAGTCCCAGGCTTCATAGTTTCAAGTTCAACAGAAAGAGCAGTTTCATCTTTCCACAGTTCTTAGAAAAGTCCTGAGACTGAGTTTTATTGGGTAATGTTCACCCCTGAAACATCTCTGTGACTGTATAAGATAGAATGAACTTGTCAGGCCTGAGGCTAGCCTTACCCAAATCCCACGGATTGAGAATGTGGGAGGGGTGGCTCTATCATGGAAAATTGATGTGCTGTTTCCATAAGAAGGAGGAATACATGCTGGTGATAGCGACAGGAGGCAGCCAAATGCCCAGACAGATAGGGACAGGCACCCAGTGAAACCCCACCTCCAAGCCAAAGACAGCTGGAAGACTGAAAGCCAAGTTACAAGTTAAATCCTTGGACTGGATTGAGAACTTGTCTTTCTGTTTGGCGTACTTTCCTCTGATTGATCATCATCCTTCACCTGTTTTACACATATCTACCCTTTCTTAATTGGTTTTTTACACTGTCGTGCCTACATTCGAGTGATGTCTTCGCTTTAACCTTTTTTTGCATACTCACAAACCAATCAGCCTGCACTCCCCATCTTGTGCCTATAGACCTAAGACTCAGTTGGTAGAGATGAGATGGCCTGACTTCAGGGAAGACAACCTGCCCTTCCTGTCCCCTCTCCAGCTAGCTCCCCTCTCTGCTGAGAGCCGTTTTCATCGCTCAATTAAATTCTCCATCCTTCAGTTGTCCACCTGACCTCATTCGTCTTGGATGCCAGACAAGAGCTCGGGACTCACCAAATGCCAGTACCCAGAAAAGCTATCACAGCAGCCCTTTGCCCTCACCAGTGGAGGGCAGCTGTTCCACACAGTGGGGCAAGGGGCTAACTGAGCTGCTCACATACCCCAGTCAATGGATGGCAAAACTAAAGGAGCACTAATGCCCCCTCTGGGGCTTCAGGGTCACAGGCACCCTCACCTGGGCGCTGCCATGTTCCCCTTGAGATGACACGCCTGGTCAGGCTGTGGCCTCACATAGAGCTTGCTCTTGTGTTGGTGCCTGGAGCATCTGGCCAGGACCTAGACTCGCTCACTCACATGGTCCCTCCCACAAGGGGTTGAGTTGGGTCAGCCAAGTAGAGGGGGTGCCCCTTCCGCAAGTCCAGCAAAGGGGCTGAGAAAAATCCTGCATCACCAGGTGAGCACACATTTCCACCATTGTGGGAACAGCAATGGATTTGGAGTCCAGCTGACTCACAATCCTTTCTGGCTTGAATATTTAATAGTGACATAACTTTACTCATTTAAAATCTCTGGATCTTAGGCCAAGCACAGTGGCTTATGCCTGTAATCCTAGCTCTTTGGGAAACCAAGGTGGGCGAATCATGAGGTCAGGAGTTCAAGACCAGCTTGGCCAACATGTTGAAACCCCGTTTCTACTAAAAATACAAAAATTAGCCAGGTGTGGTGGCACATGCCTGTAATCCCAGCTACTCAGGAGGATGAGGCAGGAGAATTGCTTGAACCTGGGAGGTGGAGGTTGCAGTGAACCGAGATCACACCACTGTACTCCAGTCTGGGCGACAGAGCAAAACTCAGTCTCAAAAAAAATAAAAAAATCTCTGGGTCTCAGTTTTCTAATCTGTGAAAAGAAGGTAATAATATCCTTTTGGGGATATGAAGAGTAAATTAAATAGCACATATAAAAGCACCTGGAGAAATGCCTGGTCCAGAAAGCTCAACTTTGCTGATTTCCTTTATATTGTTAACCCAAGCCTCTTTGCGGTACTCAGAGGGAAGTCCACCTTTCTTGCAAAAAAAAGTGACTACTATACAAACAATAATTATAATAGCTACCACTTCTTGACTGCTGGGTACCATGTGTGTTGTTAGGTTGGACCTTTCTGTGGCCACGCCAGCTGCACAGCTCCAGGGGGGCCAGCCACATGGACACCAATGCACATGGCACACTGGGGAATGTGCCAGCAATCCCGCTCCACATGCACTCACTGACTATTCTGTTCTCACACTGGCACTGTGAAGAAGGTCCTGTAATTTTTTTTTTTTTTTTTTTTTTTTTTTTTTTTTTTTTTTTTTTAGGTGGAGTCTCACTGTCGCCCAGGCTGGAGTGCAGTGGCATGATTTCAGCTCACTGCAACCTCCACCACCTGGGTTCAAGCAATTCTCCTGTCTCAGCCTCCCAAGCAGCTGGGACTATAGGCGCATGTCACCACACCTGGCTAATCTTTGTATTTTTAGTAGAGACGGGGTTTCGTCATGCTGGCCAGGCTGGTCTCAAACACCTAACCTCCAGTGTTCCACCCGTCTCGGCCTCCCAGAGTGCTGGGATTACAGGTGTGAGCCACTGTGCCTGGCCAGAAGGTCCTGTTATTAACCCCATTCTACAAAGGAACCTTATAACCTAGGTTCAGGAATTTGCCCAAGGTTTTTTAGCCATTAAGTAACGTGAACAAATGGGAACCATACCCTTTCGGGATACTTCGCTGTGACATTTTAAAAGTAACAAGTCGTAGGATAGAGAATTACTGTAATCCTGCAATGGCAGAGGGCAGGGAGCTGTGAGGGAGGATAGACCATTTCGTTTTGAAAAGCTGTCCCCAGCCACACATACCCGGCTCCCGCCCACCGCCATGTAAAATGCTTACCAGAACCCCAGAGCCTAGAATATGACCAGCTGTCTCATTTACTATTCTTACCCTCTAGGAAAGGGGCAGAAAAATAAACAGTCTGGAGTGTATTTTAACTCCAAATAATTTGAATCAAATATAGCAATTGTGAAATGTGTCCTATTGACAAGCTTTGGAACCACATGGTTTGTTTGTTTACTAAGTAGATATTGTCTGAATGTGGTAGCAGAAGTTTCTTCTAGGGACCTGTCAAGGTACAAAGGGACTGTTTCTTGGATTTTTTTTCCTATGAAATTAAATAGTGGTGATACTATGATAAATGCTTATTATTCTGGAAGGACTTCAGGCTCATTTGCTCCAATCGCCTTGGCCTCATAGAGCATTAGTAGTCTGCTGTCCCTTACTGTAGGATGTTTTTGCGACATTGGAACATCTCTCTAAAGGCTAAGAGCCCTCATAAAGTTGTCTACTTCAAAACTATGAATTTTAGATACTTTAAAAGAAATTTGATACATCACAAACCCCATTTTCGATAGGCTTTCATGATAGGTTTTGCCAAAACTTGCAGTGGTTGTCTGTGGTCTTGGGCATTTAGATTTGGGGAGGCATTTATTGTCACTATGTCTGAGCCAGGTCACTAGGCTCTGTGTGGTAACCAACATTATTCTCTTAAGATATTCAGTACTCCTTGCTCAGCTTAACGGCAACCTCTGCTATCAAGAGTACAGCTGAGAGGAAGTCAAAGGAGATGCTCTGTAGCTTCCCAGGGCTCATACCTTTTACTCTTGAAAAAACTATTTCAGAACCTATTTGCTTCATAGAGGCACAGTTGAATGTATGTATAGACTATTTTCTGAGAAATAATTTGAATACCATCAAATTCACCAAAAGTGCACAATTCAGTGGCGTTTAGTATATTCACACTTTTTTTTTTTTTTTTTTGAGATGGAGTCTCGCTCGTCTCCCAGGCTGGAGTGCAGTGGCACGATCTTGGCTCACTGCAAGCTCCGCCTCCCGGGTTCACACCATTCTCCTGCCTCAGCCTCCCAAGTAGCTGGGACTACAGGCACCTGCCATCACGCCCGGCTAATTTTTTGTATCTTTATAGAGATGGAGTTTCACTGTGCTAGCCAGGATGGTCTCAATCTCCTGACCTTGTGATCCACCCGCCTCGGCCTCCCAAAGTGCTGGGATTACAGGCGTGAGCCACCGCTCCCGGCTATTCACACTTTTGTACAAACATCATCACTATCAAATTTCAAAATTTTTTGATCAACCCAAGGTAAACCCCATATCCATCAGCAGTCACTATCCATTCTTTCTCCTCCCATCCCAATTTTCTGGCAACCACTAATCTACATTCTCTCTATGCATTTTCATTTTCTGAACGTCCCAGACAAATGGAATCATATAATATGTGGTCGTTTTTCACTTAGCATAATGTTTTCAAGGTTCATTCATGGTGTAGCATGTATCAGCATTTCACTGCTTTTTGTGGCTGCATAATATGCCATTGTATGCACTATAGAATGGCACATGGCACTTATCCTTTCAGCATTTGCTTCTACTTTTAAGGTATTATGAATAATGTCGGTATGAACGTGCACACACAAGTTTTTGTGTGAATTATTTGCTTTCAATTCTCTGATATGTGTAGGAGTGGAATTACTGGGTCATAAGGTAAATCTATGTTTGACTTTTTGAGGAACTGCCAACCGTGTTCGAAAGCAACCACACCATTTTACATTCCCACCAGCAATGTAAAAGGGTTCCAGTTTCTCCATATCCTCGACAATACTTGTCATTGTCTGTTTTTTTATTATAACCAGTTTAGTGGATGTGAAGTGGTAACTTACTGAGGTTTTGATTTGTATTTTACTAATGATGCAAAACTAATGATGTTAGACATATTTTTATGTTTATTGGTCATTTGTATATTTTGTTTGGAGAATATTCAAATCCTTTGTTGATTTTAAATTGAGCTATTTGTCTTTTATGTTGAGTTGTAAGAATTCTTTATATATTCTGAATATAAAGTCCCTTAACAGATATATGATTTGTAAATATTTTCTCCCATTCTGAAGATTATCTTTTACTTTCTTTTCTTTCTTTTTTTTTTTAACCATGCCCAGCTAATTTTGTATTTTTAGTGGAGATGGGGTTTCACCATGTTGGCCAGGCTGGTCTTGAACTCTTGACCTCATGAGCCACCCGCCTTGGCCTCCCAAAGTGCTGGGATTACAGGCATGAGCCACCGTGCCCAGCCGTCTTTTCACTTTCTTAAGGGTAACCTTGGAAGCAAAAAAGCTTTTAATTTTGAAGAAATCCGATTTATTTTTTCTTTTGTTGCTTGTGCTTTAGGTGTCATATCTAGGCAATTATTGCCTAAGCCAAAGTTAAGATTTATACCTATGTTGTCCTCTAGAAGTTTTAAGTTTTAGCTCTTACATATAGATCTTTGATTCATTTTAATTTTTGTGTATGGTGTGAGGTGGGGGTCCATCTTCATTCTTTTACGTATGAATGTCTAGCTGTCCCAGTGAGAATTGTTGAAAAAACTATTCTTTCCCTCATTGAATTGTCTTGGCACCCTTGTCTAAAATCAATTGACCATAAATGTATGGATTTATTTCTGGATTCTCACTTCTATTGACTTATACGTCTGTCTGTCTTTATGTCAGTACTACATAGTCTTGATTATTGTACCTATGCACCATGTTTTGAAATTCAAAAGTGTGAGTCTTCCAACTCTGTTCTGAGATTATTTTGGCTATTCTGGGTCCCTTGAATTCCATATGAATTTTAGGTTCAGGTTTTCAATTTCTGCAAAGAAGCCAGCTGGAATTTTTGTGGTAATTAATGAATATTGCCATTCTAACAATGTTAAGTATTCTAATCCATGAACATAGATGTCTTTCTATATTTATTTAGGTCTTCCTAATTTCTTTCAATTATGTTTTATAGTTTTCAGGGTCCAAAAGAAGTTTTATACTTCTTTTATTGCATTTATTCCTAAGTATTCTGTTTTCATGGTATTATAAATGGAATTGCTTTCTTAATTTAAATTTCAAATTGTTTATTGATGGTTTATAGAAATATAATTTATCTTTGTATATTAATCTTATATCCTGCAACCTGGCAGAACATGTTTATTAGCTCTAATTGCTTTTATGTAGATTCCTTAGAATTTTCTATGTATGAGATTATGTCTACAAATAGACAGTTCTGAGTGTTCCTTTCCAATCTGTGTGCCTCTTTGTTTTATTTGTTTTATTTCTTTTTTTTTTTTTGAGATGGAGTCTCGCTCTTGTCGCCCAGGCTGGAGTGCAGTGGCACGATCTTGGCTCACTGCAACCTCCACCTCCCAGGTTCAAGGGATTCTCCTGCCTCAGCCTTCTGAGTAGCTGGGACTACAGGCACGTGCCACCACGCCTGGCTAATTTTTGTATTTTTAATAGAGACAGGGTTTCACTACATTGGCCAGGCTGGTCTTGAACTCCTAACCTCAGGTGATCGCCCACCTCAGCCTCCCAATCTTTCATTCTTTTTATTTATCTTTCTTGCCTAACTGTCCAGCTAGCACCACCAAGACAAACTTCCACAGACATGGTGAGAGTTAATATCCTTACGGGTTCCTTTTCTTACTGGGAAAGATTTTAGTCTTTTGCCATTAAGTATGATTTTAGCTGTAGGCTTTTCATAGATATCATTTTAAGGTTAAGGAATTCCTCTTCTAGTCCTAGGTTTTTGAGTATTTGTATCTTGAAGCGCTGTTGAATTTTGTCAACTTGTTTTTTCTGACTGTTTTGCAATGATAATGAGTTTTCTTGCTGAGGATCTTTGCATCTATATTCATTAGCAATATTGGCCTGTAGTGACTTTTTTTCTTTGGATATCAGTGTAACACTGACCTCATAAAGTGTTGAGAGTGTTTTCTTAACTTTTTTTTTTATGAAAAGTTTTTGAAGTACTGATATTAATTCTTTAAACACTTTACTGAATTCACCAATGAAGACTTTGGACCTAAATTTCCATTGGTGGGATTTTTTTTTTATTACTAAATTAATCTCTTATAATACATGCCTTCGTTTTCCATTTTCTTGGGTTAGTTTTAGTAGTTTGTGTCTTTCTAGGAATTTTTCCATTTCATATAGGTTATGTAGTTTTTTGGTGTACAGTTGTTCATAGTATTAGTTTATAATCTTTTTTATTTCTGTAAAGTTTGTAATTATGTCCCTGTTTCATTACTGGTTTTACCAGTTTGAGACTTTTTAGTTCTTAATCAATCTAACTAAAGATTTTCCAATCTTGTTAATCTTTTCAAAGAATAAAATTTTGATTCTGTTGATTTTCTCTATTTTCCATTTTATTTTCACTCTAATATTTATTATCTCTTTCCTTCTGCTTGCCTTGAGTTTAGTTTGCTCTCACATTTCTAGTTTCTTAAGGTAGGTGAAGTTATTGACTTGAAATATTTCTTCATTTTTAATGTGGGCATTTATAGCTATAACTTTTTCTTTAAGCTCTGCTTTGATTGCACCTATACATTTTGGTATGTTGTATTTTTGTTTTATTCATCTCAAGTTATTTTCTTATTTTCTTTTTTTTTTTAGACAGAGTTTCACTCATGTTGTGCAGGCTGGAATGCAACAGTGCAATCTCGGCTCACTGCAACCTCCACCTCCTGAGTTCAAACGATTCTCCTGCCTCCGCCTCCCGAGTACCTGGGATGACAGGCTTATGCCACCACACCCGGCTAATTTTTGTATTTTTAGTAGAGACGAGGTTTCACCATGTTGACCAGGCTGCTCTCGAAGTCCTGACCCCAGGTGATCTGCCCACCTCGGCCTCCCAAAGTGCTGGGATTACAGGTGTGAGCCACCACGTCTGGCCCTCAAATTATTTTTGAATTTCCCCTGTGGATTCTCCTTTGACTCATTCATTTTTCTTCATTCATTTTTCTGTCTTTTTTTTCATAATGGGTACTATCAATTGGCTTATACTGAAGCCTGCCCTCCCTCCCTTCCTTCCTTCCTTCCTTCCTTCCTTCCTTCCTTCCTTCCTTCCTTCCTTCTTTCCTTCCTTCCTTCCTTCCTCTCTCTCTCTCTTTCTCTCTTTCTTTTTCTTCCTTTCTTTCTCTCTTTCACAGAGTTTCACTTTTGTTGCCCAGGCTGGAATGCAATGGTGTGATCTCGGCTCACTGCAACCTCCATCTCCCGAGTTCAAGCAATTCTCCTGCCTCAGCCTCCCAAGTAGCTGGGATTACAAGTGTGCACCACGATGCCTGGCTAATTTTGTATTTTTTTTTTAGTAGAGACAGGCTTTTACCATGTTGGTCAGGCTGGTCTTGAACTCCTGATCTCAGTGATCCACCCACCTCAGCCTCCCAAAGCGCTGGGTTACAGATATGAACCACTGCTCCTGGCCTGTTTTTCTTTCTTCTGACTGCTGAAAATATGCTGTTGAACCCCTTTAGTGATTTTTTCATTTCAGTTATTATAATTTTTTAACTCCAGAATTTCTGACAGAGTTTCTCTCTTGTTGCCCAGGCTGGAGTGCAATGGCATGATCTCAGCTCACTGCAACCTCTGCCTCCCAGGTTCAAGCGATTCTTCTGCCTCAGCCTCCCAAGTAGCTGGAATTACAGGTATGTGCCACCACACCCAGCTAATTTTGTATTTTTAGTAGAGATGGGGTTTCTCCATGTTGGTCAGGCTGGTCTCGAACTCTTGACCTCAGGTGGTTTGCCCACCTCGGCCTCCCAAAGTGCTGGGATTACAGGTGTGAGCCACTGCATCTGGCCTAATTCCAGAATTTCTGTTTTTAAAATATCTCTTTCTTGATATTCTTTATTTAATAAGATAGTGTTCTCATACTTTCCTTTAATACTTAGACATGTTTAACTTTAATGCTTTGTACATATTTAAAATTGATGATTTAAAAATCTTTTCCTAATAAATCCAGCACCTAGGTTTTCTCAGGAATAATTTCTGTTGATTCTGTTGATTTTTTCTCCTTGTGTATGGGCTGTACTTTTTTGGTTTTTATTTATTTTTTACATGTTTAATAACTTTTTGCTCAAAACTGGACATTAATAAAATAGTGTGTCAGCTTTGGAAATCAGATTTCCCCCCATCCCCAGGGTGTATTTTTGTTGCTGTTTGTTATTTGTTTGTTTGTTTAGTAACTTACCTGCACAAATTCTGTAAACTCTGTATTCTTTGTTCTGTGTGGCCACTGAAGTCTCTGTTTTAATAGCTTAATGTCAGCTAATGATTAGATAGATTTCCTGAAACACTTGAAACCAATAGGTATCTTAATGTTTGCTGAGAGGCTCTGTGTATGTGTTCAACACTCAGCATGCAGTTGACAACTCTGCCTTAGCCTTCACTTCCTGCTGGTGTAGATCCTCCAGGTCAGCCTGATGTTAGAGTTTAGGGTGTGCTCAGGTTATCCCAACCATGTGCACAGCCATGGGCATAAATATGTGCTCTACCAGTACAAATGGCTTTCTAGATTCACAGGAATATTCTGGAGCTTTTCCAAGCCCCTGTGGATGCCCATTTCCCAGTTTAAAAAAAAAATCCTTTTGGGTAACCTATTAATGGTCCCAAACATTACTCACTGCCTCAGGCAGTTGTGAAATTAAACAATTCCCTCTCAATGTTTTTGAGAAATGTCCCCGGGAAAACGCTTTTTGTGCTGGGTGAGCTCTGAGTTTCAACTCACGTCAAATAAAGACAGCCTTGCAAGTGGGATCTTCCGGAGAACTTCCAGACAAGTCAGATAATAGGACTTCTGTTGGAATAGAGCATTGAAGAAACTCTGACCCTATTCTGCTTCCTCTAGCGACTTCCAGGCTGCTGGTATTCAAGGTAACTGCAGAACTAGGAAACAGGGAGAGGGAGAGGATAAAGCAGGACAAAGCTCACTGTTTTCATCATGGCTCAAATGTTTTTCCAGAATAAATGCTCCTAGATTGCGGCAAGCCTTTGGTTACTTTTCAGAGTTCTGAATATGTGATTTGGACCATTTTTGCTAGTCTTCATGTAGCTTTTCTTTTCTTTTTTTTTTTTTTGAGACGGAGTCTTGCCCTGTCACCCAGGCTGGAGTGTAGTGGAGCATCTTGGCTCACTGCAAGCTCCGCCTCCCGGGTTCACGCCATTCTCCTGCCTCAGCCTCCCGAGTAGCTGGGACTACAGGCACCTGCCACCACGCCTGGATAATTTGTTATATTTTTAGTAGAGACGGGGTTTCACCATGTTAGCCAGGGTGGTCTTGATCTCCTGACCTCATGATCTGCCTGCCACGGCTTCCCAAAGTGTTCATGTTGCTTTTATGGAGGAGAGAATTTTCACAGGTCCTTACTCTGCTAATTTCGCTGATGTCACTAAAGGTACAGTTTTAACTCTTGTGGGTATCTATCTTTTCAGGCAATGTCAGTTTAGTAATAGGGACAGGACGTTAGCCGAGGAAGACATTACTAGCAGTAAGAAGTGATAGCTGCCATGGGCTAATGCGGCGAATGCAGAAATAGCCTGGGCTGTTCCGTGCAGGGGTAAATGGTGGCTGTATATGAATTGCTCTTGAGTGTACTCATATTTAACCCAGGTTATATTTGTTTGCTAGGGCTGGGGTATTTTTGTACAGTTCTGGAGGCTCAAAATCTATGATCAAGGTGTCTGTGAGGCTGGTTTCCTCTGAGGCCTGTCTTTGGCTTGCAGATGACCCTCTTGCTACCTTTTCACATGGTCTTCCCTCTGTGCACATGTGCCCCTGGTGCCTCTCTGTGGTGTCGAAATTTCCCCTTCTTATAGGGACACTAGTCATATTAAATTAGGACCCACACTAATTGCCTCATTTTAACTTAATCACTCCTTTAAACCCTATCTCCAAAATACAATCACATTCTGAGGTACTAAGGGTTAAGGCTTCAACATATGAATATTATGGGGGCAAAATTCAGCCTGTAATACCAGTATATAATACTTACTCATATTGATGTCCAGGTTTCAGTTTGGTACAGCTTGAAGGGAATTGTAAGGTGTATTTTTTATGTATTTCATTCTCACTATACAAAAGTATATAATGATCATTGGGTGGACTCTGGGCTTCTAGAACAGCTAGTCTCAATAGTTTTTTCCTGCAGGGATGTCTGTTATGGGTGACAGTCATATGTACAAACAGTCCCTTGGGCCTCTGTACCAACTTCATTCCCTTTTCAGGAAACCACTTTAAAAGGACAAATGAGGGCTCAATCTGATTTCTACAAAAGAAAACCATTACTAAGAGCTTACTCACAGTGCACTTCACTATGATCTAGTCACATATATGATTTTATGTATTTTGCAACATACAGTTAAATACTATTGGTTGGCTGGGCATGGTGGCTCATGCCTGTAATCCCAGCACTTTGAGAGGCCGAGGTGGACAGACCACTTCAGCCCAAGAGTTCAAGACCAGCCTGGCCAACATGGCGAAACCCGTTTCTACTAAAAATACAAAAATTAGCTGGGCATGGTGGCATGTGCCTGTCATCCCAGCTACTTAGGAAGCTGGGGCACAAGAATCACTTGAACCCAGGAGGCGGAGGTTGCAGCGAGCTGAGATTGTACCATTGCACTCCAGCCTGGGCAATAGAGCGAGACTGTGTCTCAAAAAAAATAAAATACTGTTGGTTTAGAAATTATACATATTAGAAAATCTTGGCTGGGTGCAGTGGCTCACACCTCTAATCCCAGGACTTTGGGAGGCCAAGGCTGGTAGATTACCTGAGGTCAGGAGTTCGAGACCAGCCTGGCGAAACCTTGGCTCTACTAAAAATACAAAAATTATCCAGGCATGGTGGTGCATGCCTGTAGTCCCAGCTAGTCGGGAGGCTTGAACCTGGGAGGCAGAGGTTGTAGTGAGCTGAGATCGTGCCACTGCACTCCAGCCTGGGCGACAGAGCAAGACTCTGTATCAAACAAAAAAAAAAAAAATAAAGAAAAAGAAAATCTTTATACTCTTATGTTGAGAGATAAAGGAAGGACTCAATGACTTGTACCACTGGAGCTGTTTTTAATGAACCATGGTGTCAACTTGTATCTGCCTTCCAGGAGTTCAGCTCAGGTGGGCAAAACCAGACAACCAACATGAACAGTGGAACAATCAGTGAATCAATGTAAGGGTTAAATAAGTTAGCAATTAAAAACTGTATCACTGGTCTAAAGATAGAAGATCAAGTAGAAACTCAGTGTAAGAGGAAAGATATATGGAAACTAATGACCTTCAAGGATTGGTTGAACAGCTGAACTGCAGGATGGATGGGAATGCTGTTGGATCCTTAGGACGTCTAGAACCAGAAACTCGGCCATTGCTGAGGTTCACTGCTTCTCATCGCTGCTTTATACACACAAACTGCATTCTCTCCCACTGTTTTGTCTTCCTTCATAAAGCAGGAAATGTAGGTGCTCATAACTTGTGAGTTTTAGTCTTACTCTAGAGTTTACAAATGCAAATGCCTCTAGGTGCCAGGAAAGTGACATAAATAAGTGAAGCAAGCTGAATGTGCCAGTTCTGAGTGGTGGGGACTCTGGCAAACTGGAAACCCCATGCCCTGTCTCCAGAGTCAGCCATGACTCACTGCCTGTCTATTGCCAGGTAGGAATGTGGGTTTAGACTTTCAGATTTTTCCAAAGAAACCTGGCATCTAGATTTTTATGTGAATATCCTGATTTCTAATGCTGGCAATGAATTCAAACTAAAAACAAACACTGTGTTGTCCAAACAAAACACATTTGTGGGTTACATTTGACCTCTTGATCATGTGTTAACTTTTGGAGTTAAATAACTCAATGTCTGAAAATTGACCACTGAGTTTGGCCACATCAAGCTTATTAATGACTTTGACAAAGCCATGATGGGGTGAAGCCTGAGTAGAGAGGGTTCAGTAGAGAACGGGATGAGGAAGCAGCTATGATCTATATGGACAGCTCTTTAAAGGATTTGGCGTAGAGAGGAGCAGAGAATTGGGGTAAGAGCTGGAGAGCACAGGAAGTTGCTAGAGGATCTTAAAAGATAGGACAAATGACAGCATGTCTGTCGATGCTGATGGAAATAATCCACTACAGGGTGAAAACTGGCACGATGAAAGAGGAGGATTATGCTAAGACATGAAGAATTCCATAGGCAGGAAGAAATGGGGACCGGTTTACAAATGGAGGGGTTGACCCTTGAAGGAGCCCTTGAAGCTCGTGTATTAGAACAGGACAGCAGAATATATGGGGGCAGATGCCTGTAGATTTAGTGGCAGCAAGATGAGGGAATTCTCTTCAGACTGCTCTAATTTCTTGTGAAAGAAGAGGCAAGATCACCATCAACTGAGGGTGAAGATGGAACGGGAAGGGACAGGAGAGGGTGTGATTCTGTCATCTTGGAGTAGGCCCACCTCTGGGGGGCTATCTTGGGGTGCTATGCCTTACTCCTCTTTTTTGAACATCGTTAAAATGTAATTTTGTATTTTTGCATTTAATGCTATCCCATAGGCCCTGAAAGATGCCTAAAAGGCAGCCTTCCCTCAGGTACCGTTGTGCTGAGGTTTGCCACCCGCATCTTCTTGAGACAGCCCCACTAAGACAATAAGAGCATGTCCTGATCCATAAATGTGCCCAGGTTCCCAAACGCCTCTGTCAGCCTGTGGTCTTGACTTTGAAGTAAAACCAGTCACCTGGTTGCTATTTCCCCAGCAACATTAACTGCTGGGGTGCAGAGTGAGGCAGGAGGAGAGTTAGACTTAGCCAGGGTTTGAGTTGTACCAGTCAGGTAGTGTAGAGGGAGGGGGACAAGTCATACTTTCCTACTTGTAGAGTAGTGTTTACTTTGCAGAGTACCTGTGAAGATTTGTAAATGCACACTTGGCTTCTGGCCTGGCACATAGGTATCCAGTCATTACTTGTTGAAGGACATGAATAATGTATGTAAAATATCTGGCCATTAGAAGAAGCTCGGAAGGGCTCACAGGATGTGTGAGAGACTGCTTCTGAGTCTTAATGGCCAGGCTTTGTGCTGAGGCTGTGGGCCATGGAGGAGCTCCCGTCTTGGCGCAGGAGAAAAAAATGTGGACACACCGCTACCGTGTAGTGTGATGATTCTAGGAATTAAGATATAGCAATGGTAATTAAATCTGAAAATAATAGTGTCTTAACAGAAATAAACCCATGCATAAATGGTCGGTTGACTTTGACAAAGTGCCAATTACACACAATGGGGAAGGACAAGGGTGCTGGCACAATTGGACATCCACATGTAGAAAAAGGAAGTTGGATCCTATCATACCACATATGAAAATCAACCCAAATGGAGTAAAGACTTAAATGTAAGACCTGAAACTATAAAACTACTGGAAGAAACATAGTAGAAATGCTTCATGATACTGGTCTAGGCAATGCTTTGTTTGCATTTGATCCCAGAAGCATAGGCAACAAAAGCAGAAATTGACAAATGGGATTATATGAAACTAATAAGCTTCTACACAGCAAAGGAGACAACAGAGTGAAAACACAGCCTATGGAATGGGAGAAAATATTTGCAAACCATGTATCTGATAAGGGTTAATATTCAAAATATATAAGGAACTCAATAGCAAGAAAATAAATAACTCTATTAAAAATGAGCAAAGAAGGTGGCTAACACACCTGCAATCTCAGCACTTTGGGAGGCAGAGGTGGGAGGATAACCTGAGTCCAGCAGCTGGAGACCAGCCTAGGTAACATAGCGAGACTCTGTCTCGGCAAATAATAAAATGATTAGCCAGGCGTGGTGGCATGCACCTATAGTCCCAGCTACTCGGGAGGCTGAGGCTGGAGGGTTGCTTGAGGAGGTTGAGGCTGCAGTGAACCATAATTGTGCCACTCTCCTGCAGCCTGGGTGACAGAGAGAGACCCAGTCTGGAAAAAAAAAAAAAAAAAAAGACACAGGACATGAATATACATTTCTCAAAAGAAGACATACAAATGGCCAACAGGTATATGAAAAAATGGTCAACATCACTAATCGTCAGGGAAACGCAAATAAAAACCACAATAGTATATTACTTCACATCTGTTCAAATGATTATTATCAGACAGACAACAAGAGAAAAGGGAACTCTTGTACATTGTTGGTGAGAATGTAAATTAGTATGACCATTACGAAGAACAATATGGCAGGCCAGGCACAGTGGCTCACGCCTATAATCTCAGCACTTTGGGAGGCCAAGGTGGGTGGATCACCTGAGGTCAGGAGTTCAAGACCAGCCTGGCCAATGTGGTGAAACCCTGTCTCTACTAAAAATACAAAAATTAGCCAGGCGTGGTGGTAGGTGCCTGTAATCCCAGCTACTCGGGAGCCTGAAGCAGGAGAATCGTTTGAACCCAGGAGGCAGGGTTGCAGTGAGCCGAGATCACACCATTGCACTCCAGCCTGGGCAACAAGAGTGAAACTCTGTCTTTAAAAAAGAAAAAAAAAGGGTCTACAGTTCTGTGGCATTAAGTGCATTCACATTGTTGTGCTGCCATCACCACCATCCATCTCCAGAACTGCAGCCTCCAACTCCTGGGCTCAAGCGATCCTCCCACCTCAGCCTCCTGAGTAGCTGGAACTACTGGCACAGGGCACTGAGTCTAGCTAATTTTATTTTTTACTTTTTGTAGAGACAGCGTCTCCCTATGTTGCCCAGGCTGGTCTCAAACTCCTGGCCTCAAGCAATCTTCCTGCCTTGGCCTCTCAAAGTCCTGGAATTGCAGGTGTGAGTGCCCAGCTGCTTGTTGTCTTATTATTGAGCTTTAAGAGTTCTTTATATATTCTGGTTACAGATTCTTTATCAGATATATATGTCATTATTTCTCTCAGTCTTGGACTTTTCTTCCATTTTCTAAACAGTGCCTTTTGAAGAGCGCAAGTTTTAACTTTTGATGTCCAATTTGTCCAATTTTTTTCTTATGTGAATTGTGCTTTTGGCATCATATCTAAGGAATCTTTGTTTAATGCAAGGTCTCAAAGACTTTTCTTCAATGTTATATTCTAGAACTTGTGTAATTTTAGCTTTCACATTTAGGTCTATGAAAAATCTTGAGTTAGTTTTGGATTATGCTATAAAGTCAGTGATTTTATATTTAATTTAGTTTAATTTTATGCAATTCATACATTTACAAGCCTTGAAAAGTCGATGTGTCCTAAAATGAAAAGCAGCAATCCTGTGCTCTAACTTTACTTCACACCCTCGCTGCTCATATGCAGTCATTATCAACTCACTTATATTTTTTCTTCTGGTATTTACCTCCAAGTAAACTACTGCTGATTGATTTCTAACTTTAGACATTATCTACTGATTTCCTACCTTTGAAGAGTAGCTTGGTTTTCTAACACCTTCCCACAGTCTCCCCAACCCTACCACGATCCCAATAGAGATAACTCACAAATCTCAGCTAATTCAGTGTTTAGTGCTTATGTTACTATGATTATGTACAGATTAGCCACAGTAAGGCAAAATAGCACATTATACTGACATTTCCTTCTTTAGACTTTTTTTTCTCCTATAGTTAATAATTCGCTTTTTAATTTGCTTGACTTTGTAAGCACCAGTCACTAAGTTATTCCCATGTTCTCTGACAAAACTCTACAGTACCTCCCAACATAGTGAAAACAATCAGGCTGTCTCTAAGTGTGTCTGTTCTTGTGTGTTTGATTTTTGGATCCTCTCTTGCTTCTTTGGCTCCTGTCTGGACTGGTGGCCTCTATGCCCACAGCCCACATGCTGTTCTGGTACTCTTTTCACCAGGGATGTTCTTTCTCCCTGTGTGTTGAATCTTGTTTCTTGGACATCATGTCTTCTTTTTTCTCGGTGGATTCCGTGTTTTGGTGGAGAACTTCCCCTATAGGACCCTAAAGCATGGTGCATGGGAGGGGAATTTTCTAAGATCTCGTTGACAGAATTGTCTTTATTTTACTTCCAACCTTGTGTGAGAGTTTGGTTGCATATAAAATCTAGGTTGGAAATCGTTCTTCTTCAGAATTTTAAGGTCATCACCCATCATCATACAGCTTTGCTCGTGCTGTTGAGATGTCTGAAGCCATTCTGATCACCAGTTCTATGCATGTGTGTCTTCTCTTTTCCTCTGTGGAATCTTCGTCTGTGAAGCTGTGGAGGGTGGTGTGCAGGCCTGGCTACCATGGTCTGGGAGTTGAGTGGGGAAAGAGTCTGGGAGTTTCTACTTTCACTCACACCCTCTCCCAAACACTGCCCTGTCTTCAGCTGGGCCTGAGTGCCCCGTACAGCGTCTCCTGGTTCATTTCTCCAGATGTAGGGTTGCCTACTGATAAAACACAGGACCCCTGGTTGAATTTGAATTTCAGATAAGTAACAAAGAAAGTTTTAGAATAAGTATGTCCCATTGCAACATTTGGGATATACTTTTACTAAACAAAAAATTGTTGTTTATCTGAAATTCAGATTTAGTTGGGCATCCTGTTTTGTTTTGTTTTTTCCCAAGACGGAGTCTTGCTCTGTTGCCCAGGCTGGAGGGCAGTGGTGCAATCTTGGCTCACTGCAACCCCCACCTCCTGGTTCAAGCGATTCTTCTGCCTCAGCCGCCCAAGTAGCTGGGATTACAGGTGTGTGCCACCACGCCTGGCTAGTTGTTTTTTTTTTTTTTTTTTTTTTTTTTAATTGAGACAGAGTCTGACTCTGTCACCCAGGCTGGAATATAGTGGCATGAGCTTGGCTCACTGCCAGCTCTGCCCCCTGGGTTCATGCCATTCTCCTGCCGCAGCCTCCCAAGTAGCTGGCACTACAGACTCCCGCCACCACACCTGGCTAATTTTTTGTATTTTTAGTAGAGACAGGGTTTCACTGTATTAGGCAGGATGGTCTCAATCTCCTGACCTTGTGATCTGCCCGCCTCGGCCTCCCAAAGTGCTGGGATTACAGGCATGAGCCACTGCGCCCTGCCGGGCATCCTGTTTTTTTCTTTTTTTTGGTGGTGGTGGTGGTTGTTTTTTTTTCTTTCTTTCTTTTTTTTAAACTGGCTAAATCTGGTAACCCTATCCAGATGGAAACCTCCCTTTTCCTGCGATAGAGGGACAGTCACCTAGCTGGGAGAGCTCGGGGAGGCATCTATGTTTAACTACCATAGTGACTTCGATTTCCAACCCAGATTTCTATACAGCAGCCAAACTCTCATGCAAGGCTGAAAGTAGAACAAAGGCATTTTGCTCAGACAAGATCTTACAGACCGACTCCTTCTGATTTTAACCTATCCCCCATACCCCTGCCTTCACAGGCATTTGACATCTTTAGTTCCTGAGCTTTCTCCTCCCTGAGCCCCACTTTTGCAAGCATCACCAAAGAGAGGAAAACTAAATCACTTCATGTTTGTCTGTTGTCCAAATTCTGAAGTTCTTGTGACATCTCACACCTGTTATTCTCTTTCCTTCTCTTTGGCTTTGTGGGTTTTTACCTTTTTGTTCTTAAATTATCATGTCAAGGGGTGTCTTGAAGGAGAAGAGAGAATTTTAGGGGCAAACTTTTGCTGAAAGGGTATCAAGAGGAAGAACATGACTAGATGCCCCAGATGGTAGTTCCAGTTACTACCCACCTCTCCAAGGATGCCTACTACCCTGCCTTCTAGAAAACTTTTTATAAGGACCAGATAGTAAATATTTCAGGTTTCCAGACCATGGGGTATGTGTTGTAGCTACTGAACTCTGCCATTTTAGTAGGAAAGCAGCCACAGATTATAGTAAATGAGTGGGTATGGATATGTTTCAATAAAACTCTATTTAGAAAGAAAGGCATGGGCAAGATTTGGTCTGCAGCAGGCCTTTATTGTTAACTTTCATCTATACCTGACCCTCTTCTCCATCTAGCTACGTGTTACAGAGACTAATTTCTAGGCAATGTGGTTGAGAAGTTAGGGACTCCCATCTTCCACCCAGATTCCATCCATAGAGCAGAGGTTCTACCTCAGGCATGGCACACTGAAAACACTGGGGTCTCTATCACCATTGCCCCAGCTTGTTCATAGGGTGGAGATTCTACACCAGGAGAGACAAGCAGAGAAGACCAGAGGCTTTGGCCCCTACACAGCATTGTGTCCTTAAAGTCAGATGTCACTCTGAGAGAGGTGGCTCACTGCTCCTGCCCTGCTTTTTGAGTGATGGCTCAGAGGATTTGCCCAGGGAGAGAGGCAGACCATAAGTTCAGAAAGCTTATAAATTCTCCCCAAAGGAACTAGCTTTATTTGCCACAAGATGTGGGGAAGTTCAAACCTAAGGGCACTCTCAAAAACAATACAGATTTTGATGGTAAACAATTAAGAGGAGACTGGTAGCTCTATGAGAGAAGTAAGATAAACCATAGACCAGCTAGTTTGCCAAAGAGAACCAGGGACAGAGACAGATAGGAAGATCTCTCCTGGGGTCAGAAGAAAACTCAAAGACTGGCCTCCAGAACGACTGCTGGAAAGTGATCCAGATTTAATTGAATTAGACTATGGAGCAATTTAGGCACCAGACCATTGTGGAAAACAACAGAGTGATCAGCTAGCGGTTAGTGGAGGCTAACATTTAGGTGCTAGGTGTGATGCCAACAGAGGCAGACAGCTCAACTGAGAGATCCGGAAAAGAAGACAGTTACAGAAAGACCTGCTGAATCTATTGTCATCCCAGGATGACTGTGGGCAAGCCAGAGGCTGCAATCTCTGCGAAGCAACATCAGAGGCTCCACACTGTGGGGAAAACAGACTTTACTAAAACAATCCAGCCAAGCCACTAAAGAAATAAGTAAACAACAAAACTCATGGGCAGGTGCAGTGGCTCACGTCTGGAATTCCCAGCATTTTGGGAGGCCAGGGTGGGAGGACTGCTTAAACCTAGGCGTTCAATACCAGAGTGGGCAACATAGTGAGACCCCCATCTCTATTTAAACAAAAAACAAACAAACAAACAAAGCCCCTGAAGAGAGGCTGGGAAATCTGTATGCAGAATTGGTGTATTATCTAAACTGTCCACTTTTCAAAAACAACTGTGAGAAATGGAAAGAAATAGGAAAGTATGACCTATACACAGGAAAAACAAAACAAAACAGACAATGGAAACTGCCTGTGAGAGGGGCCAGTGTCAGATTTTTTTTTTTTTTTTTTTGAGTCAGAGTCTTGTTCTGTTGCCAGGCTGGAGTGCAATGGCGCGATCTCAGCTCACTGCAACCTCCACCTCCCGGGTTCACACCATTCTCCTGCCTCAGCCTCCCAAGTAGCTGGGGCTACAGGCGCGTGCCACCACGCCCAGATGTTTGTATTTTTGGTAGAGACAGGATTTCACCATGTTGGCCAGGCTGGTCTCGAACTCCTGACCTCAGATCCACCCGCCTTTGGCTCCCAAAGTGCTGGGATTACAGGCATGAGTCACCATGCCCGGACTTGTCTCTCAATTTCAAAACTATACAT
>NW_016808004.1:5581721-5588271 GCF_001698545.2 Rhinopithecus bieti
CATGATCTTGGCTCACTGCAAGCTCCGCCTCCCGGGTTCACGCCATTCTCCTGCCTCAGCCTCCCGAGTAGCTGGGACTACAGGTGCCCGCTACCACGCTCAGCTAATTTTTTGTATTTTTAATAGAGGCGGGGTTTCACCATGCTAGCCAGGATGGTCTCGATCTCCTGACCTTGTGATCCGCCTGCCTCGGCCTCCCAAAGTGCTGGGATTACAGGCGTGAGCCACCACGCCTGGCTAATTTTTGTATTTTTAATAGAAACGGGTTTCACCATGTTGGTCAGGATGGCCTTGATCTTCTGACCTCGTGATCTGCCTGCCTCTGCCTCCCAAAGTGCTGGGATTACAGGCGTGAGTGCCTGGCACCAATGTCAGATTTAACACGCAAAGTTTTCAAAGCAGCCATTGTAAATATGGTCAAAGAACTAAAGGACACCATGCTTACAGAAGCAAAGGAAGGTATTATGATGTTGCATCAAACAGAGAATACAAATAAAGAGGTAGAAATGATAAAAATAACCAAGTGGAAATTCTGGAGTTGAAAAGTACTGGGAAAGGGGCCATGGGAGTGTTGCTGGGCAGAGTCAGCCCTCCACGATGATGGGCGAGGTATAGCAATGAGTGAGCTGGCCTTGCTCCCTGGGACTGTGCCCCTAGCCTGCCTTGATCTGACCTGCTTGTCAGTCTTTGGGGTGTGGCTGTCTCGGGTATCCAATGGGGACAATAATTCCTTACTTGCCTGAAGGCCAGGGCTGGGGTTGGATCCCCGCACTGGGTCCAAGTCTGCATTCCAAATGGCTGTTGGGCTTTCCTGCTCACGGGGTTACTCTTCATCCTTCCTAATTTGTTTGTTTGTTTGTTTTTGAGACATGGTCTCACTATGTTGCACAGGCTGGTCTCGAACTCCTGGGCCCAGGCGATCCTCCCACTTCAGGCTCCCAAAATGCTGGGATTATAGGCATGGGCCACTGTGCCTGGTCCCTTCCTAGTTTTAAATGAACCAAAGAGCAACCCTGGCAACATGACCTGTCTCCCTGAGAGCTCCTGATGTCATTAGAGTTCTTGGCTCTGGAGTTCTAACTCCCCTTGAGTCCCACATCCTGCAGGTGGCTGGCTCTCATCTGACCTGTAACTGCTGCCTGCAGAGCTGGACTGAGGCCGGCACCTGGCACAGGGTAGCCAGGCAAGTCGAAACACCAGACAGTGTGGCCTGGTTGGGAGTGGCTCTGATCAGACAGCCTGGGGTGGAGGACTGCAAACTCACCAGAAGCCAGCGAGGGCTGCTGCCAGGCCACCCCCTCACTTGGACTCCTAGGTTTTTAGGACAGAGGAGGGCTTGGCCTCAAGGCACATTTGTGTGTGAGCCCCACCCCAGTATACTTCCACTCCGGTGACCTGGGGCAGGCATCTGGTTTCTTGTCTCTAAGATGGGCGTGATCATAATAGCCTCAATGTCCTCGCAGGGCAGGGCAGGGCAGGCTGTGCCGGGCTATCCCAAGGGCGAAATGACCTCCTGCATAGGGAGTACGGGGCACAGTGCTTGGAGCTGGGCTAGTCGCGTTCACTGCCGTGATTACTAATGATATAGAGAAAATCCTCCAGCAGGCATTACAAAGGGATCCGGAATGAAGTCTTTTCTATAAGATGATACAGTCACGTGTCATATCCCCACTAAAAGAAAAACTTCAGCTGAGTTAAATTTAAAGGAGTTTAATTGAGCAATGAATGGCAAATCGGGCAGCCCCCAGAATCACAGCAGGCTCAGAGAGACTCCAGGGGTGCCTCGTGGTCAGAACAAATGTATACACAAAAAAGTAAAGTGACGTACAGAAATTGCAAGTGAGGTACAGAACAGCTGGATTGGTTATAGCTCGGTGTTTGCCTTATTTGAACACAGTTTGAACACCGAGTGGTATATGAGTGGTTAAAGTATGGCCACTGGGATTGGCTGGGACTCAGCGATTGTGACAGGCACATACTCCTAAGTTAGATTTTCAGTCTTGTCTACCTATTAAGTCAGATTGCAGTTCATCCACAAGGACTCAAATATAGAAGTATGGAGTCCTTCTCAGGCCATATTTAGTTCGCTTTAACAATTTCCCCACGTTGGTTCATTTTCTCAATTTTGCGAGATTGACCAAAATTTTAATTATTGATGTTACTATCACCATTATAAACGTACTTACTTCATTTTGAAACCCACTGGGAAACAATAGAACAGTGGGTGCTGGAAGGTGGGAAAAAAGACTGAGTAGTGGGTACCTCCTTATGCTGGAATGTCCTGTTTACAGGAGAAAAACAAAACCTGGTCTGTTCTAGGATCTATGTGTTTCCTTAAAGTCTTCATTTGATTATGTTACATTTTGCATGAGCAATGCCATTTTTGTTTGGTTTGGTCTGTTGTGGCCTACTGCATCATCTCAGTGTAAAACAATGGTCTCCCATAATTTCATTTTTAAAAATTCCCCCTTTTGGGCCAGGTTCTCACTTAGCTGAGAGTATGACCAAAACTTAGGGCCTTAGCACCACCCTCAATTATCATCATTTTGAGTTTCTGGTCTCAGCAGATCATTCATAGGTTACAGTGTCCTCTTGGTTGCACATTTCTTTCAGCTCTTGACGTTCCAGTTGAAAAGAGACCATTTGACATTCTAGAGATGGCTGCTTGCAAACATTTAAAACCTTTGAGAGAATGTAGCACACCAGGGAGACTATTATTATGACTACTGGGAAAATAATACCAAGAGTTCGGAGTATGTGCCTTATCAGGGTCCCCACAAACCAAACTACCTAAAATCAAATAGATCAAAGGATGAGTTAGAGTCTGCTCACTTAAGTAGGCAGTCTCTTCATTAATCCCCTACAACTGAATCTCTATAATACCAGATGTTTTTTCCATAGACCATAAGTGCCAGCAGCTGCACAGATACTTTTCTGTTTAGCCAATTCTATTACCTAGCATAATTTACTTTTTTTTTTTTTGAGACAGAGTCTGGCTCTGTCGCCCGGGCTGGAGTGCAGTGGCATGATCTCAGAGGCTCACTGCAACCTCCGCCTCCCGGGTTCAAGCAATTCTCCTGCCTCAGCCTCCCCAGTAGCTGGGACTACAGGTGCATGCCACCACACTCAGCTAATTTTTTGTATTTTTAGTAGAGACTGGGTTTTACCATGTTGGTCAGGCTGGTCTCGAACTCCTGACCTCATCATCCACCTGCCTTGGCCTTCCAAAGTGCTGGGATTACAAGCATGAGCCACCGCACCAGGCCCTCTAGTGTAACTTTCACAAGAGAATTTAAAGTCTGTGGTGTAACCATAGCCTTTACAGTAGAATCTGCTATAGAACCTATTATGAGGGATACATTTCTAATCATTACCTCTTTTATTCCAAACCATGGAAAAAGGACCTAACACATAATGGCCTTTTATCATAGAAGAGTGAAGGCCTCCTAGCAATGTTCTCTTTAACCCATGATGTGGGTTAAGAGGAGTGAATCAGTGTTCTGTTTCTGACTGATTATGAGGCAACGTATGTACCATTAAAATTTCTCATCTACGTTGGACCTTCATCTTTTACCTGTCAAAGTATAAGGTTATCCCTGTATAAGACTGGCTGTAAAATCCTTCACAAATAAAAGTATACCTAATAAGTGCGCACAACAGACCCCCTTTTCATTTCTATTGTTCATAAAGGCATAAACAAGAAAAAAATATTTAAAGATAAGAGTCTCATGATACTAGAAGTCTTGATCCCTGATCTTAGGAAAAGCTGTTCACATCAAGGATGCCATCTTCTTCTGGGGAGAGACTTTCCTGGCTAGTTTTACCTTAAGGGTTCCGATGGGCATACAGTTCCGAGAGTATGGAGGCAGCCTTCTCAATTGTGAGATTATGAACCCAAAGTTCAGGGTTCCAAAGTTTTGTTGCAGTGTGGATGGCAAGGACCGTCTTTCTCTGATGTTCTCAGAAGATCCGGTCTTCAGGTTCTAGATTGTGAAGGGATTGATTGTCCTCAGTGAACATAAAAAGCTTTCTTTGTCTGGTGAAAATACACTGTAGCATAATAACTTAGTGTTATAACATCAGCCTTCTTGCATGGGAGAGCTTTTATACAACCAGAAAACATGCATTAAAAATAACAATGGATGGCTGGGCACAGTGGCTCATGCCTGTATCCCAGCACTTTGGGAAGCCTAGGCAGGTGGATCACCTGAGGTCAGGAGTTTGAGACTAGCCTGGCCAAGATGGTGAAACCTCGTCTCTACTAAAAATACAAAAATTAGCCAGGCATGGTGGCAGGAGCATGTAATCCCAGCTACTTGGGAGGCTGAGACAGGAGAATCGCTTGAACCGAGAGGCAGAGGTTGCAGTGAGCTGAGATTGTGCCACTGCACTTCAGCCTGGGTGACAGAGTGAGACTCCATCTCAAAACAAAAAAACAACAAAACAAAAACAAACAAAACAAAACAAAAAAACAATGGAATGAAATCCTTTCATAAACTTTTTAAATGGTCCATCATCAGATAACCAAATGTCCCTGAAGCTTTGATTGTTATCTCAGCAGTATGAGACCAAACATTGGTTATAAACTATCTTAGCAATTTATAAGTCACCACACCAATATATTCAACTTGGATCATTTTATCTTTTCCATGAGGAGTCATGGAATGCAGAACTTTTAATAACAAAAGCTTTAAGGACTCAGGAAGGACAAGGCAGCCATCCTGGTTATCCATGAGTCCATGCTTAATTAACATTAGACTTATATCCTCTTGAATACCAGTTGTGTTTCCAAATTAGGTGCATAGCACTGATAACCAATGGGTTATCATAGGTAATTTGACTTAGACCATGGAGTTCTTTCAAATTGTCTGTCTAAACAATGTCAGTATTAGCTGATTTAGCATGAAAATCTGGCAAAGTATTTTCTTGGTATTTAATTAATTTTTGTTCTACTTGGGTTAGCAGTTTTATAACTCAGTCTTTTCATTAAAGTTCCAGGAATTCTTACCCAGTACAAATGATATGATTCTAAATTTATTAGAAACCTGTATGCAAGAGTGTTTTTTAGGGTTTCATGGACGTCCTAAAAGACACCACATTCTAGGATTCTGCAAGCTTGTGAAGTTTTCAGAAACTGCATCAGTATTAACATTAAGCAATTAACTGTGGAAGTGAATTTAAGTAGTTATAGTTTTTTTTTTTTTTTTTTTTGAGACAGAGTCTCACTCTGTTGCCTAGGCTGGAGTGCAGTGGCACGATCTTGGCTCACTGCAACCTCCGCCTCCCAGGTTCAAACAATTCTCCTGGCTCAGCCTCCTGAGTAGCTGAGATTACAGGTGCGTGACACCACCACCCACTAATTTTTGTATTTTTAGTAGAGACAGGGTTTCACCATGTTGCCCAGGCTGGTCTTGAACTCCTGACTTTAGGTGATCTGCCTGCCTCAGTCTCCCAAAATGCTGAGATTACAGGCATGAGTCACCCTGCCCAGCCAAATGGTTATAGTTAAAAACACAATTGACAAGGAAATTTGGATATTTCTGTGGCTTATAATAACATAACCATAATTATTATTGATAACATATACTAAAACATATTAGAATTTTAGAAATCCCATATAATTTTGGAACATATATTAATAACATTCACTAAAATATAAACTGAAGTAGATTAAAGATTTTTTTAAATTTTTGACAGTGTTTCCCATGTAATGAAACATGTTAAATAATCCTGTTTACCTCTGTTTTGGATGCTTCAGGGGCCCTCTATAGCCTCTTAAAGCTAGAGGTCAGAAAATACCATTTTGAAGCTGAAATTTGATTTTGGGAAGGCTATCAAATATGTTAAAGGTTTAAAACACTTGATATTATGAAATAGAATTCCAGGTTTCCGTAAGTCATTCATTTAGCCATAATGATGACTCAAATATTTTTTTAAAGGCAAAACCTTTAATCATTGATAGAGGGAAGACTTAGCTTTCCAAACAATCTGTCTCTTGTCTTTCCCTTCTTTTGTTCAGTAGTTTAAAGGCAAATGAAAAGCTTTCATGATCTGTTAATATTCATGAAAATCTTGTTCAAGAGAGAAAGCTAAACTTCACTCTTGCATTAGTGTACTATGAATGTTAACCCCATTTTTAAAATAAAACCTTATAGACAAATCTTTCCAATCGTAATCAGTTTGAGCATAAGATGAGATTATCATAAACCTTTTGTAACCCTTTACAAATTTTTGTTAAAGAGCAGATCAGGCAGGGCACTGTGGCTCACACCTGTAATCCCAGCACTTTGGGAGGCTGAGGTGGGCAAATCACCTGAGGTTGGAAGTTCAAGACCAGGTTGATCAATATGGAGAAACCCCGTCACTACTAAAAATATAAAATTAGCTGGGTACGGTGGCACATGCCTGTAATCCCAGCTACTTGGGAGGCTAAGGCAGGACAATTGCTTGAACCCAGGAGGCAGAGGTTGCGGTGAGCCCAGATCTCAGCATTGCACTCCAGCCTGGGCAACAAGAGTAAAACTCCATCTCAAAAAAAAAAAAAAAAAAA